>NW_012116821.1:9577543-9623795 GCF_000951035.1 Colobus angolensis palliatus | reverse complement strand
CCTCTGTATTATGTACAGTACTAACAGACTATAAAGTCTTGCCTACTGAGGCTCACATTCAAGTAAGGCAAAAAGAAAGGAAAGAAAGAGAGAGAAAGCAAGCAAGCAGGGAGGGAGGGAAAGAGAGAGAGAGAGGAAAGGAAGGAAGGAAGGAATGAAGGAAGGAAGGAAGGAAGGAAGCAAGGAAGGAAGGAAGGAAGGAAGGAAGGAAGGAAGGAAGGAAGGAAGGAAGGAAGGAAGGAAGGAAGGAAGGAAGGAAGGAAGGAAGGAAGGAAGGAAGGAGAGAGAAAGAATCAGCATATAGGGTTATAAGCACTTTAAAGAAAGTTAAGGCTGGACATGGTGGCTCATGCTGGTGCTTTGGGAAGCCGAGGTGAGAGGATCACTTGAGCTCAAGAGTTCAAGACCAGCCTGGGCAACATAGCAAGACCCATTCCTACAAGAATTTTTTAAAAATTAGATAGGCTGAGGTGGGAGGATCGCTTGAGCCCAAGAGTTTGAGACTGCAGCAAATTATGATCACACCACTACACTCCAGCCTGGGTGAGAGAGCGAGACCTTGTCTCAATTTTTTTTTAAGTTAAATAAGGAAATGAGTTGAACAGTGACTTGGAGATTACTAAGGAATCTTGACAATAGGTAGCCAGACGTGGAAATCTATGGAAGCAAGTGCAAAGGCCCTGAGGCAGCAACCACAAATGTGCTTTCACAACTCCTTTTTTCATTGAATACTATATATTTGGACTATTAGTCCAACAAGTATAGTGTCTAAGTGCACTATTACACTTTGTAAAGGCAACTAGTTTTTTCATACAGTAAAACCAAAAAAAAAAATTCAAACAAGACAAAACAGTGTACAACGAAAAGAAATTTTTCTCACCCAATTCCCCAGTCCACTGCCCAAGATACAACCTTATTATTTTGTGTCATCTTCCAGAAAAATCTTTATGTGTATGTATGCATATACTTCATATATCTCCCCTAATTTACACTAAGACCATATAATAAACATCATTCCACACCTTGCTTTTTTTTTTTTTTTTTTTTTGAGATGGAGTCTTGCTCTATGGTCCAGGATGGCAATCACCTAAATGATCACCTAAATGGTCGTGCAGTGGCATGATCTCAGTTCACTGCAACCTCCACCTCCTGGGTTTTAAGCAGTTCTCTCCACCTCAGCCTCCCGAGCTGCTGGGATTACAGGCGCCTGCCACCATGTCCAGCTAATTTTTGTATTTTTAGTAGAGACAGGGTTTTGCCATTTTGGCCAGTCTGGTCTTGAACTCCTGACCTCAGGTGATCCACCTGCTTTGGCCTCCCAAAGTGCTGGGAAAACAGGTGTGAGCCACAGTGCCCAGCCACTTTGCTTTTTTTCTTTTTTTTTTTTTTGACAGATTAATTCATACATTATTTTGAATAGGTAATGCATATATATGTCACTAAATTTAAAAGGAACAAATAAGTACACAATGAAAAGCAGGTCTCTCCTTTCTATCCTGTTCTGTAGACACCAAAGTCCTCTCTCCCAAGGCGGGCACAGTCACCCTCTTCCTGTGATTTCTCTCCAAGGTGGTTGCTATCATCTGAATGCATGTATGCCCCCAAAATTCATATGCTGAAATTCTAACCAAATCTCTAAGTAATGATAGTGTTGGGAAATGGGCCCTTTGGGAAATGATTAAGTCATGAGGGTGGACCTCTCATGATTAAGATTAGTGCTCTTATAAAAGGGACCCGAAAGTGCTAGCTAGCGCGTTCGACCATATGAGGACCCAGTGATAAGGTGCCATCTATGAAGCAGGAAACAGGCCATTACCAGACATCGGATCTGTTGACCGCTTGATGTTGGACTTCCTGACCTCCAGAATTCTGAGAAATAAATTTCTGTTGTTTATAAGCCACTTAGTTGTTGATATTTTGTTATAGCCTCCCAAATGGACTAAGACATGCAGACATATACATGTCTCTGTGTTTGCCACACAAATAGCAGTGCATTGTATACCTGCCATCACATCATCTGCCTCAACACCATATCCTGGCAGCTGCTCCCCATCACTGCCAATTCATTCCACAGTCCAATTAACCAGACTCCCATTGAAGGACTCTGGGGTTGTCCCTCCATCTCCTGCTACTTACAAACGTGCTTCCATGACTATCCCTGTGCAGATGTCCTGTCACAAAGTATATGTCTATATCCTGCAGTATTTCCTCATGAGGGCAGGGGGAGTGCATAATGTATTTAGCCAACTCAATATTGAAAATCATTTAGGTGTTTTCCAATTTCTGTGTAACAAACATTGCTGCATGAACATCCTTATACATAAATCTCTTAGAATAATTCCATAAAAAGAAAGTGTTAGGTCAAAATGTGTTTGAATTTTAAATTTTCGTCAATATTGTCGATTTTCCTTTCAAAGAACTTGCACCAACTTACATCTCTCCCAACTGTGTTTAAGAGTGCCTCTTCCCCTGCGGCCTTGCCTGAAGTGCTTATTATAAAAACTGTGATCTTTGACAATCTAATATGTGAAAAATATTATCTTGCTGGTAAGTTTTAATTAGCATTTATTTAATTATTCATGTGACTGGTCATTTTCTCCTTATGCTTATAAATCCTCTGTCTGCCTCTAGTTGTCCTTTGCCCTGTCCTTTTTCCTGTTGTGTTGTAGGTCCTTTTCTTATTGCGTTGCAAAACTTTTAAAAACATAGTCGGTAAATTAGCTCTGTCTCCTATATATATGAGTTTATGTGTGTGTACATGTGAGAGGGTAGAGAAATAAAAATAAAATCCTAAGCCCCTCAACCAACTGAAAGGATCCCTCTTGGCCACTGGGACACCCTTGAAAACTGAGTTCCCAGCCATGATGAGGTAGGAGATCAGAACAACTCATTCTACTCTGTCCCTCGCCAACCACCATTACACTTCTTCCCTAAGTGTTAAACAGAAACCAGCCCTTTTGAAAGACTGGCTCCACAGCTGATACCAATCAGCTGCCTGATGCTGCCTCTTCCTTTTGGCGGTTTCAACACAAGTGACCAGCACTCTTCCCTGATAAGATACCACTGACCGGCCGGGCGCGGTGGCTCAAGCCTGTAATCCCAGCACTTTGGGAGGCTGAGACGGGCGGATCATGAGGTCAGGAGATCGAGACCATCCTGGCTAACACGGTGAAACCCCGTCTCTACTAAAAAATACGAAAAACTAGCCGGGCGACGTGGCAGGCGCCTGTAATCCCAGCTACTCGGGAGGCTGAGACAGGAGAATGGCGTAAACCCAAGAGGCGGGGCTTGCAGTGAGCTGAGATCTGGCCATTGCACTCCAGCCTGGGCAGCAGAGCGAGACTCCGTCTCAAAAAAAAAAAGATACCACTGACCAAGGAGTGATTCTGGCCAGTCTACAGGGGCTGCACACAAAGGGTCTTCATGTCCTCTGCTTCACCTGTTGAAGTCAGAGGGCCAGAAACCCCACCCTCAGACCCATGAGGAGGCACGAAGCTCCATTACACATGTGCATGTTTCTCCTTTCATAAACATTCATGACTCCTCTGATAGCTTATTAATTATGTATATCCAGCCACCTCACTCAGCATAAATTGCCATTCCTGTTACCCCTCCCATGAAGTGCCTGTTACTGGCTTCTGACTGGAGGCTATACTTCCCAGCCTGTCAGAATGGCCACCCTGCAATCTGCAAACCTTTAGGAGAAATGAAGCTCTCCTTTCCAAATTTATGAACCTTATCATTCTTTAGTTGATGATGTGTATAAAATACATTCCTTAGATTTTTATTTGTATTTTGGGCCAGGCATGGTGGCTCACACCCGTAATCCCAGCATTTTGGGAGGCCGAGGTGAGTGGATCACCTGAAGTCAGGAGTTGGAGACCAGCTTGGTCAACATGGTGAAATCCTATCTCTACTAAGCCTACAAAAATTAGACCAGCATGGTGGTACATGCCTGTAGTCCCAGCTACTAGGGAGGCTGAGGCAGGAGGATCGCTTCAACCTGAGAGGCGGAGGTTGCAGTGAGCCAAGATCATTCCACTGCACTCTAGGCTGGGCAACAGAGTAAGTGACTCTGTCTCAAAAAAAAAAAAATTGTATTTGTATTTTGAATATCTCTGTGGTAATTCTTTGCTATGCAGAAATCTAAATTTTTTATGTAGTTAAACTTACTGGTCTTTTCTTTTGCAGCTTCCAATTTTGTCATAGATGAACTAAGAAAGTCATGATCCACTTAGATAATCAAATTATATAATTATTTCATGTTTATTTCTAATATTTTTAAAAATCATTTAACTATCTTACCCTTGTTAAATAAAAACTGTAAGAGGTATCAACCTCACAAAAGACACTAGAGAAAAATTATCTTTAAATATCTAGGGTTTACTCAGGAGTAGAAATAAGGGTTATAATCCAGAACACATGAAATGGCAAGCCACCAGTGCATTTGATGAGGGAAGAGTAAAGGGAGCTTTAATTAGCAAAAAGAGATTTACATATGCTGATTAGAAACAGAACTGATTGGTTCCAAAGATTCAAAGCCACAGTTGTTGCAGTCACTGGGTGAGTGCTCTTTTGAGAACATCTTATCTGAATTAATGCAGTCCTAAAGAATGTCTAGTGATAAACCTTATCAAAGCAGGAGATGCGTGAAGAATATGAAAGGATTAAAAAGGCCTTGGAAACAGTTCTTATCTCAGACATGTAGGCATGAGCCTACTCTCCTTTGGGCCTTCCTGACCCTATTTTGTCTGGGTCTCACAGCGGTGATTTCATCCTAGTAGCTGCAACTGTCACAGAGACCATTGTTTCGGTCTAAGCTCCTCTAATAGGCCCCAACCAATCAGACTAAAAATCAAAATGGTGCCACTTGTGCTCAGGTTCCGCATCACTAAACCGAAACTGAGTTGTTCTCTGACCTTTTAAGAAATCAGGATAATTAAGTTCCCTCTGCTTTAATCCTTACCAAAAAACAAAAGGTAACCTGAAGTAATCGAATGTTAACCAATTGATTATTTCTCTATTGTTCTGTTTTTCTGTTCCTGCCTCCCAAGGAAAGTAATTTTGAAATGACCAATCTATGTTTTGTTCTTTGCTTCTGCTTTCTTCAGTCCTTTTCTGTCTATAAAATCAACCTCCTCTACTCAGCTCATTGAAACACTTTCTAGTTTATAGAAAGAAGAGTTGTTTGAGTTTAGAATTGCAATTAAGTCAGCTGAGATCTTTAAGTTCATCGTAACTTTGTTTTTTGACACATTTAAGTTTGCAGTCCAACTGAAATTTATTTTGATGTAAGAAATTTTTTAAATGATACTTTTTTGTTTGTTTGTTTTTAAGACAGAGTCTCACTCTTGTCACCCAGGCTGGAGTGCAGTAGCATGATCATGGCTCACTCTGTAGTCACAAACTCCCAGGCTCAAGCAATCCTCTCGCCACAGCCTCCTGAGTAGCTGGGACCATAGGCATGTGTCACCATGCCCTGCTAATTTTTGCATTTTTTGTAGAGACAGGGTTTCACCATGTTGCCCAGGCTGGCCTCGAACTCTCGGGCTCAAGCAAGCTGCCTGCACCTGCCTCCCAAAGTGCTGGGATTACAGGCACAAGCCACCAAGCTCGGTGGAAAAAAATCAGTGATACACTTTTTTCAATAGAATAGTCATTTAAACCAACACCATTTATTGAATTATCTATTACCCACTGATTTGAAGCAAGTTGTTTGTTTGTTTGTTTGTTTGTTTTTTGAGACGGAGTCTCACTCTGTCACCCCGGGGTTAAGTGCAGTGGCATGATCTTGGCTCACTGCAACTTTCACCTCCCTGGTTCAAGTGATTCTCCTGCCTCAGCCTCCTGAGTACCTGGGATTACAGGTACGTGCCACCATGCCTGGCTAATTTTTTTGTATTTTTGCTAGAGATGGGGATTTCATCATGTTGGCCAGGCTCGTCTAGAACTCCTGACCTCAGGTGATCCACCCACCTCGGCCTCTCAAAGTGCTGAGATTACAGACATGAACCACAGCACCAAGCCTAAAGCAAGCTTTGCCACAGCTCTAAGACAGCATCAACATTGGAGCCTAGAACCTGAGACACAGCACACACTGCAACAGCCATGTGCCCCCAGATGTGAAGCTGACCTCTTCCGAGGAACGTGTTAACATTCACGTCTGTGTTCCTGGTTAGATCTCCTCCCTCTGAATGCGCAGTTACCTCGGGTGCCCATGTGTTCCTACTAGTCAGTACTCCACACTACCAGCCTAGAGGGGCTCCAGGTACTATTTGGCAGCCACAAATAAAACTCCTAATTAAAACATCACCTCAGAAATGAGCACGGTTACTAATGTAAGAAAAGCAATATATACAACTTCCTTCGCTAATTTTGAAGCAAAAACTCAAAGGAGAAGGAACTTGAAAGCATCATAAAAAGACAGGCAGCCAATCAACCAGGATGGAAAGCAAGAGCTGTGGGCTGTTCTCCAGTTAACATGACTTTTGACAAGTCTTCTCCCCTCTTGGGGTCTTCCGTTTCTTACCTAGGGAGTATCAGAGTTACTCTAGAAAATCTCTAAGGTTCCTTGAGCAATAATAATAACTGAGACTCCAGAAGAGACTTGGATCCTCTTTACAAGGTTTATTTCTCAATTCCCATGGAATCTTTGATGAGATCTCCTATTGACGTTCATGCCCCGAGGGTTCCTTAACTTTGCTTTGTTCTGGCAGCCTCAGATCAAGACTGTAGAAGGAAGCCTCTTGTTTGTGTTGTCATTATTTTCAAAAGCCGCTTCAAAAATGTCTCATGAAACTAGCAGTCTCCCACCTTCCCGTGTCTTTCATCCTTTGAAAGAAACAGTACATTAAGATGGCCATCCCAGCCTTAATAAGGTTCTCATTTCAGCTGAGATGCTAGACACTGAGAGACACAAGCACGCGGTGCCTGCCATGACCGCCCCAATCTTAATAAGGTTTCCATTTCAGCCAAGATGCTAGACACTGAGAGACACAAGCATGTGGTTTCTGCAGGGAATTTGACCCTTGTAAAAAAAGGAAATGCTGAATCTATCTCTTAATAACGGGAAGAGGCTTCTTCTGAGGACCTTGGATGCAGCCTGCATGACCAAGGAATGGGTATAGAATGCAAAAAATCCAGGTTATTACTGTCTCCACCCTGAGGCAACAAAATCAGGAAGTTCTCAAATCAGTTATTTCACAATAAGTTTTGGGAATTTGGATCATGGGAAAGATTACTACCTGTTTGCTTGTTATCAATAATTAGGATTGTTTTTAAGTGTACAGAAGTACACATCTAACACACAAAGCAGGCTGAAATTAGAAACCCAGAGCTTTATATTGTTGAGCCTTGGCTAAGAGTGCATTTAAACAGAGGGCTGCACAGGAATTGTGGAGGAGGAAAGGAGATCATTAAACGCTATGAATTTTGATACGTGTGAGTTTCAGAGCAAGTGAAGATTCGCTGTATACATATTTGTTAGCACTTTACATTTTCAGAGAGAATAGAGAAGTGACAGAAAAAAATGAAAAGAACAGAGCCTCAACGTCTACAGGCTTTGCTATTAATAATTCAGTGGCATATTCTAGTGGTCCAAGAAGCTTCTGGATTCCATTTTGTGGTTATAACAATCTAGCATGAAAAGACCTAATCGCTATTCATTCATATTGCATAGAAAAAATCCTGAAAGGACTCATTTCAAATGCCAGCGGTGTTTCCCTCTGGGAAGAAGACAGGGGTGAATGAAAAAGAAAGGGAATGGAAACTTTCACTTTTTACTTTATTTCTATGTGTTTTATTTTATTTATTTTTAGTTTCTGTGGGTGCACAGCAGATATATATCTATATGGGGTACATGGGATTTTTTTGATACAGGCATGAAAGGCATAATAATCACATCATAGAGAATGGGGTGTCCATCCACTCAAGCATTTATTCGTTGTGTTACAAACATTTTTATTATACTCTTTTAGTTATTTTAAAATGTGTTATTGATTATAGTCAATAATAATTTTAGCCCTGTTGTGCTATCAAATACCAGTTCTTCTTCATTCTTTCTAATGATTTTTTTTTGTGTCCATTAACCATGCCTACTTCCCTCCCCATCCTCCACATACCCTTCCCAACCTCTGGTAACCATCCTTCTACTCTCTATCTTCCTGAATTCAATTGTTTTAATTTTTAGCTCCCACAAATAAGTGGGAACATGTGAACTTTGTCTTTCTGTGCCTGGCTTATTTCACTTAACATAATGACCTCTAGTTCCATCCATGTCATTTCAAATGACATGATCTCATTCTTTTTTACGGCTGAATAGTACTTCATTGAGTATATGTACCACATTTTCTTTATCCATTCATCTGTTGATGGGCACTTAGTTTGCTTCCAAATTTTGGCTATTATGAATAGTGCTACAGTGAACATAGGAGTACAGACATCCCTTTGATATACTGATTTCCTTCTTTGGGTATATATCTAGCAGTGGGATTGCTGGATCATAGGATAGCTCTATTTTTAGTAGTTTGAGGAACCTCCAAACTCTTCCCCATAGTGGTTGTACTGATTTACATTCCCACCAACGGAATTTAATGCTGGTGAGGATGTGGGGGAAAAAAAAGGGAAATTTTGTACACCGTTGGTGGGAATGTAAATTTTAACTGGGGTGAGATAGTATTTAATTGTAATTTTTATTTACATTTCTCTGATAATCAATGATGTTGAGCACCTTTTCATATACCTGTTTGCCATTTGTATGTCTTCTTTTGAGAAATGTCTATTCAAATCTTTTGTACATTTTAATCAAATTATTATTATTTTTTCTAAGCTTCTATATTTGGTTTGGTTATCTGCAACGTCACTGAATTTGTTTATTAGTTCTAAGAGTTTTTTTGGTGGAGTCCTTAGGTTTTTCCAAATGTAAGATTATATCATCCGCAAACAAGGATAATTTGACTTCTTCCTTTCCAATTTGGATGCCTTTTCTAATATCTTTCCTTTTTTTGTGTATCCTCTTCAATGTCTTTCATCAGTGATTTATTGTTTTCATTGCAGAGGTCTTTCACTTCTTTGGCTAAGTTAATTCCTAGGTATTTAATTTTATTTATAGGTATTATGAATGAGATTCTTTTCTTGATTTTTTTTTCAGATTGTTCACTGTTGGCATAGAGAAATGCTGTGGATTTTTGTATGTTAATTTTGTATCTTGCAACTTCACTGAATTTGTTTATTAGTTCTAATAGTTTTTTTGGTGGAGTCCTTAGGTTTTTCCAAATGTAAGTTTATATCATCTGCAAACAAGGACAATTTGACTTCTTCCTTTCCAATTTGGATGCCCTTTCTTTCTTTCTTTTGTCTGATTGCTCTAGCTAGGACTTCCAGTACTATGTTGAGTAACAGTGGGTAACAGTGGGCATCCTTGTCATGCTCCAGATCTTAAAGGAAAGGCTTTCAGTTTTTCCCCATTCAACATGATATTAGCTGTGGGTCTGTCACTTATGGCTTTTATTCTGTTGAGATATGTTCTTTCTGTACTTAGATTTTTTTAGGGTTTCTTTTTAAATCAAGAAGATGTTAAATTTTATCAAATGCTTTTTTGGAATCAATTGAAAGGATCATGTGGTTTTTGTCCTCCATTCTGTTGATATGATGTATCACATTGATTGATTTGCAAATATTGAACCATCCTTGTTTCCCAGGGATAAATCCCACTTGATCATCATGAATGTTCTTCTTAATGTGTTACTGAATTTGGTTTGCTAGCATTTTGTTGAGGATTTTTGCATTAATATTCATCAGGGATAACAGCCTGTAGTTTTCTTTTTTTGATGTGTCTTTGTCTGGTTTGGGATCAGGATAATACTGGCCTCATAGAATGAGTTTGGAAGTATTTCTTCCTCCTCTATTTTTCAGAAGAGTTTGGGTAGGATTGGCATTCATTCTTTAAAGGTTTGGTAGGATTCAGCAGTGGGGCCATCAGGTCACAGGCTTTGCTCTGAGACTTTTTGTTATGATTTCAATCTCATTACTTGTTTTTGATCTGTTCAGGCTCTGAATTTCTTCATGGTTCAATCTTGGTAGGTTGTATCTGTCTAGCCATTTCTCCATTTCTTTTAGATTTTCCAATTTATTGGCATATAGTTGCTCATAGTAGCCACTAATGATCCTTTGAATTTCTGTAGTATCAGTTTTAGTGTCTCCTTTTTCATTTCTGTTTTTATTTATTTGGGTCTTCTCTCTCTTTTGCTCAGTCTGGCCAAATGTCAATTTTGTTTACCTTTTTAAAAAGCCAACTTTTCTTTTCATTGATCTTTTATATTGTTTCTTCATTTCTATTTCATTTATTTCTGCTCTGATCTTTATTATTTCTTTTCTTCAACTAATTTTGGGTTTAGTTTTCTCTTGCTTTTCCAGTTCTTTGAGATGCATTGTTAGGTTGTTTATTTGAAGTTTTTCTTCTTTTTTGTTGTAGGCACTTATAGCTATAAAATTCCCTCTTAGTATTGCTTTTGCTATATCCCATAGATTTTGATAGTTGTGTTTCCATTATCATTTGTTTCAAAAAGGTTTTCAATTTTCTTCTTAATCTCTTCATTGACCCACTGTTATTCAGGAGCATATTGTTTAATTTCTGTGTATTTGTATAGCTTCCAAAATTCTTCTTGCTATTGATTTCTAGTTTTATTCCATTGTGGTCAGAGAAGATGCCCTGGAACCACTTGAGAAAAACAAAAAACATACCACAGACTCCTCTTTTTGAGAGGAAACTCTGTCTTTCCTGATGGATCCCCAAGAATTCTAAGTGGACAGCTTTCTCTCAAGTCTAAAGCTTTACTCTTTTTTGCATTCAACTCCTTGATCTCTTTGGCCTTTAGATGCATACATATAGACATATGTATGTTATATGATGTATCTACATATATGTATATGTCTATACATATTTGTATATTGTCTACAAGATTCCAAATTAACTTAAAGATAAATGAGTACTCATTAATTAAATAAATAAGCCCAAATATTTTTCAAGTTCACATGATTGAATAAGTCTTTTGATTTATAAGACTAATTTAATATTGTTGGGTTTGTTTGTTTGTTTGAGATAGGGCCTTTCTCTGTCACCCAAGCTGGAGTGCAGTGTCTTGATCATGGCTCACTGTAGCCTCGACCTCCCAGGCTCAAGCAGTCCTCCCACCTCAGCCTCCCAAGTAGCTGGGACCACAGGCATGCACCACCGCCTGGCATTTTTTATTTTTATTTATTTTTTATTATCTTTGTGTGTGTGTGTGTGGAGACAGGGTCTCAGTATGTTGCTCAGGCTGGTCTTGAACTCCTGGGCTCAAGTAATCCTCCCACCTTGGCCTCTCAAAGTGCTGACATTACAGATGTGAGACACCAGGCCCGGTCATATGTTTGCTTTAATAAAAATAACTGTCTTCTGTGCTATTAGCAAAATATAGGTGTATTTAACTTTAAGGTTTCTGCTTTTATGATACTTGCCTAACATACAGTAATATAAAATGGTTAATAGAGGATTTAACTTGAGATAATGGCTAGATTTGTCTAATGTCTCATAAAATCTTCCAAACATCATTGTTAAAATTAAGCAAAATTTAAATTGTTAAAATAAAATAGATGTACATGAGATAAAAGTTTTAAAATGAAGTTTTTAATAATGATCATGTTTTCTAATATGTTTGCTTAAAAAGGTTTCTCAAATCTTTTTGGTAGCTATACGCTTAGAATTTTGCCAAGCAAAATTAAATGATGGATATTCATTAAATATCTAGAGTATTTCCAATAAGATCTAATGTTAAGCTATTAATTACTAAATATGGGTTTAAGCTTACATATTTTTGGCTTTTTGTTTGTTTGTTTTATGAGACAGAGTTTTCCTCTGTCACCCAGAGTGGAGTGCAGTGGCATGATCTCAGCTCACTGCAACCCCCACCTCCCATGTTCAAGCAATTCTCCTGCCTCAGCCTCCCGGGTAGCTGGGACTACAGGCACATGCCACCATGCCCAGCTACTTTTTGTATTTTTAGTAGAGATGGTGTTTCACCATGTTAGCCAGGCTGGTCTCGAACTCCTGACCTCAAGTGATCTGCCTGCCTCGGCCTCCCAAAGTGCTGGGATTATAGACATGAGCTACCGCCTTCAGCAGGCTTTTTATTTTGGAAAAACAAAAGATAGTTAGATCTGTTAGCAAATATGTTCTGCTCCACATTTAAAAATTGTTCCATTAGAAAGCCTGTGCTTCTAAAAATCATAAAATATGTATTCATAAATTGTTATTATGTGACTGACAGTTAAAACTTGCTTACTTCTTAGATTTTCACCATGAATGATGGTTACTAAGAATTAAAATTCTGACTAGTGAAAGGAGATAAAAAGGGAAATAATTCTGTATACAGAGTATATAAGGAAAGTACGACATTTTATCAAGGAAATTATGAAGTATGATATGTTTTTACTTTAAAAAGTGATTTTGTATAGTTTACAAGTTATTTGAAAGTTGTTTCAGAATAAATAAAAGAATGGAAAAATGAGGTAGATAAACTGAATGGATACAGAAAGTGGGGGGGAAAGAAAATGAGGGAAAATATTTTACAAGTGGTTATAGAAAGTTTATAGAAATCTTATGTTGTGTGGTAAAGCTAATTGTGATTAAATGGATTTGATAGATTTGTTTATAAGGTTTTATTGAAATTGTTTAGTCTTAATAATATAACTGATACAAAGGTAGAATTTGGTTTTCTTTTTTAAACAAGATTTTTATGTAATATTAACAAGAGATAACAAAAGACTTTGGTTCACCTTTTGAGTAAACTGAAAAAAAAAAAAGGGAAGACAGTTTGCTTCCTCTGTCTTTATTAGATCTTTTGTTTGGAAAATTGAGTCTTCCCTCTATCAAAGAGTAATGTTTTTATTTTCTGACATCTTTTAATAATCACTTGGCTAAATGAATACTTTTACTTTACAGTGATCTGTATTCTATTTTAATCAAGTGTTTTAAACTTTTGATACACTTCACAGCCTTCCCAAGATCAAATTTTGTATTCTAAATTAAGTGTTTTTTTACCTCAAACTAGGTTTTTGACATTCAACGGAAGGGCCCTTGGAAGTCCAAGAGAGATATATTAGTCTTATTTGGTATGTTAAATTGTACAGGAGATGTTGTCAAATAAAAAATGCTTAATCTTCTTTGAGTTATATGTATATAAATGTCTTTTTTTAATTTAAAAATAAAAAAATTGTGACGGGGTCTTGCTATATTGCCCAAGCGATCCTCCCACCTCAGCCTCCCAAAGTGCTGAGATCACAGGCATCAGCCACTGCACCCAACCTAAATGTATTATTTTACATGTGTTTAACATTGCATGAGGTTTTTGGTTTGGTTTTGTTTTTTTTTTAAACTTTGATAGACTTGCTTGAGGCAGGGTTGCCACAAACCTTCAATCTGTACAAAAATGCAGTATCTGTAAAGTGCAATAAAGTTAGGTGCAATAAAACAAGGTATGCCCGTATTTATTTTCTTTCTTTCTTTTTTTTTTTTTTTTGAAAAAGAGTCTTGCTCTGTCACCCAGGCTAGAATGCAGTGGCTCAATGATAGCTCACTGCAGTCTCCACTTCCTGGGCTCAAAGGATCCACCCACCTCGGCCTCCCAAAGTACTGGGATTACAGGCATGAGCCACTGAGCCCAGCTAAATTTTTGTATTTTCTGTAGAGAAGGGGCCTCACCATGTTGCCCAGGCTGGTCTAGAACTCCTAGGCTCAAACAATCGTCCCATCTTGGCCTCTCAGAGTGCTGAGACTACAGGCGTGAGCCACCATGCCTGGGTTTATTTTCTTTAAGTGTTTTTAAAACATTTCTTTAAAATAGAGACAGGGTCTCTCTATATTGCTCAAGGCGGTCTTAAACTCTTGGCCTCAAATGATCCCCCTGCTTTGGCCTCGCAAATTGTTGGATTACAGGTGTGATCCATAACTCCTGGCCAAAAATGTTTTTACTTTTACTCTATTTTGTTTTAACTTTTTGTAGAGACAGGGTCCCACCATGTTTCCAAAGATGGTCTCGAACTCCTGTGCTCAAGGAATCCTCCTGCCCTGGCCTCCCAAAATGCTGGGATTACAGGCATGAGCCACCACAACTGACCCTAAAACATTTTTTAAAATCCACATTGAGTCATTATACTCAATGCATGGGGAGGAGGGTTTGACCAGAGAAGATTGTCTCAGATTCTCTACCCAGAGCTTCTGGTCTCTGCTGAAGGCCATCCCTGTGGACTTGTCTACCAGCTCCTCTTCCCTATTTTTGCAGGGATGACTGTAAAGTTCCTTTGCTGACCTGCCCTTCAGGTTGTGGTATGAGTTGGGGGCCAGAAGGGCAGTGTGAAAGATTGTCCCAGTAGGCTGGCAGGGAGCTGGGAACGGTGAAAGACCCAAGGACAGCCGGTGAGGTCAGAATCAGAGACACCCGCATCTTTGCTGGGATTCTTCATCTCTGTCTTGAACCAGCCTCTAGAAAATGAAGGACTTTCAAGGTGAAAATTCCACCTTGTAGAATGAGGCAGCCTGTTGAGTGTACCAACTTAGCAGGCTGAGTGAGAACCCAGATGAGGAGGTGGGTCTGGGGGCGGGGGGAGTGGGGGCAATTGGGCTGTATTCACAGGAGGGATTCCCCTTCCAGGAGGCTGGAGAAGCTTAGGATGCAGCAGGTTTCTTGCTAAGAAATGCACCAGCATGGAGCATTTAGAGAGGTTCAAGGTGACAAAAACGAGATAAATCTCCGGCTCCAGCCTCCAGTGACTGTGGGTGACTGAGCAATATTCTCAGGGGCCCACTGTCCAGCCAATAATGTTGATATTATTTTCAGCGCATTAAATCACTTTTCAAAATTCTGCGTTCAGGTGGGGCGCAGTGGCTCACGACTGTAATCCCAGCACTTTGGGAGGCCAAGGTGGGCAGATCACTTGAGCTCAGGAGTTCAAGACCAGCCTGGGCAACATGGTGAAACCCCATCTCTACAAAAAATACAAAAAACTAGCTGGGCATGGTGATGCACGCTTGTAGTCCCAGCTACTCAGGAGGCTGAGGCAGGAGGATTGCTTGAGCCCAGGAGGTGGAGGTTGCAGTAAGCTGAGAAGGCACCACTGCACTCCAGGCTTGGCAACACTGCAGGACCCTGTTTCAAAAAACAAAAAAAAAAATTAATTAATTTGATAGAATAAAATAAAATAAAAATTCTGGGTTAAATTGTGCCCTTTATGCTGGGAAGGTGGGGGCAGAGGGGAATGGAAATTGCCTGGTTTAATTACATATAATTAAACTATGCCTTTCTCCCACCCCCAAAAAAATGTGATATCAGTTATCATGCCACGAGCATCTTTGGATGTTCACAGCGTGTACATTTTGCATGTACAAACACACAAAAAATTCTCTTCTGGCTTAGACTTTCCTATGTTTATCCTCCCTTGACAACCCTTCTTCTTGTCTAAGTCCACCTCTGATTCCTACCTACTGCTTCCACCATCTTCAGCCTCAAATTCCACATCCAAACATTGAGCCTGGATAGTTTAGATAGCTTTGTACCTTGTTACCCTACTCCTCAGTGTCTTTTTGGTTTTTTTTTTTTTTTTGTACAGAAATTTCCTGCATACCCTTTTCCCCACACTTGCAGAGCCTCTCCCCTTATGAACATTTCCCCACCAGAATAGTACATTTGTTAAAGCTGATGAATCTACATTGACACATCATCATCAAATCATCACCAAAGTCTATAGTTTGTTTGTTTGTTTTTCGACGGAGTTTCGCTCTTGTCACCTAGGCTGGAGTGCATAATCTTGGCTCATCGCAACCTCTGCCTCCCGGGTTCAAGCGATTCTCCTGCCTCAGCCTCCCAAGTAGCTGGGACTACAGGCGTGTGCCACCATGCCCGGCTAATTTTTGTATTTTTAGTAAAGACAGGGTTTCACCATCTCGGCCAGACTGGTCTCGAACTCCTGACCTCATGATCCACCCGCCTCGGCCTTCCAAAGTGCTGGGATTACAGGCATTGAGTCACCGTGCCCATCCAGTCTACAGTTTACATTAGGGTTCACTCCTGGTGTTGTACATTCTACGGGTTTGAGAAAATGCGTAACAACATGTATTCACCATCATAGTATCATACAGAGGCATTTCACTGCCCTAAAAATGCTCTGTTCTCTGCCTATTAATTCCTCCATCCTTCCTACCTAACCCCTGGCAACCACTGATCTTTTTACTGTCTACATAGTTTTGCCTTTTCCAGGATGTCATATGGTTAATCGTACAGTGTATTGTCTGTTCATATTAGCTTATTTTACTCAGTAATATGCATTTAAGCTTCTTCCATGTCTTTTTATGGCCAGACAGCTCAATTCTTTTTGGTACTAAATAACATGTCATTGTCTGCATGTACCACAATTTATGTATTCATTTATCAGCTGAAGGATATGTTGGTTGTTTCCAAGTTTCGGCAATTAAGAATAAGATTGCTATAAATATTTATGTGCAAGTTTTTATGGAGACATAAGTTTTTCATTTCTTTGGGTAAATACCAAGAAGCGTGATTGCTGGATTGTATGGTAAGAGAAGACTTACTTTTGTAAGAAGCTGCCAAAATGACTTACGAAGTGGCTGGACCATTTTGCATTCCCACCAGCAGTGAACGAGAGTTCCTTTTGCTCCACATCCTTGCTATCATTTGGTGTTGTCAGTGTTCTGGATTTTGGCCATTCTAACAGGTGTGTGTTGATACCTCATAGTCGTTTTAGTTTGTAATTTCTTAATGATATATGATGTGGAGTTTCTTTTCCTATGTTTATCATCTGTATACTTCTTTGATGAGGTGTCTCTTTAGGTCTGAAGTCCATATTTTATTCAAATTGTTTGTTTTCTTTTTGTTGAATTTTAAGACTTCTTTTTATATTTTGGATAACAGTCCTTTATCAGATATGTGTTTTGCAAATATTTTCTCCCAGTGTATGGCTTATCTTTTTATTCTCTTGACAGTGTCTTTCACAGAGCAAACAAATTTTTTTTAATGAAGTAGAGTTTCTTGATTTTTTTCTTCCTCAGTATCCTTTTAAAACTTAAATCTGAGGTTACAACCCTTTACTTCAACAGCTTGTTCTTTAACAAAGACTGGAGCAGTGAGTACAGGGCTATGGACCTCATCAGTGTCATCAAATTGATGAAATTGACCAACTTTTTTCCTGGGTTTGGATTCTTAGAGATTTTTAGATTATCTCTCATAGAACTTCAGGAAATCCTTCCATAGAATACCTACCTCTAACTTCTGCCTCTTAAGAGAATAAAGCAAAAATTGAATTAGCATTTTATGTCCTTCATGATCTCCGTGGAACCCGTGCAGATCCTGAGGACTAAATGCGCTGACAAGGACACAGGCACAAGCTTTCCCGGCCCAGGGATGATGGGATGAATTTAACCTAAGTGAAAAATTAATTCTCAAACCTATCCTACCCTGCTAAGATTCACAATCCCATTTTTGCCCTGTCTCTCTGCTACATCCCATGTAAGCAGCAATTTAGCCAAAAACAGACTTGAAAATTAATTGTACATCATTCAAGTCAGCGAGATCTTCAGCCCCCCAGTTCAGCATCATTGTCCTGGGCAACCCGGCTCGTGGCTCATCCATTTACCCAAATAGAATCAGCAATATCTTACCCTGGACGAATAGGTGGTAAAAAAAATGATTTTGCCCCTCCTTTTTGGTCCTTCTCAGGAAAGCTGAGTTGATTAAGAAATAAAAGTTACCAGCTGGTAAGTATCTTGGATCTGTGTTTTGAAGCTGAGGTAATAAGCCTTTAGAACAAACTGTAAAATAAAGGACAAGGAGCAAATTCAAAAGGACTTTTGTGCAGATTCTTTCTTATCATTTCATGATATGGTTTTCACATCAGATATTTAACAGTTCATCAATCTGGTTATAGTATCATTAGTCCCACTTTTAAGCCTTATTAGCCACTCTGGTCTCATTTCTTACAAAAATTAATTTTAGGTTTTTCTCAATTGGGACTAAATGTCAACCAAAATGTACTACATGAAAAGTCTTATTAACCTTATCATAATAACAACTTATGCTCCTTACACATTAAAGCACATAAGACATTTGCCTACAATGTGTGATTGAAATCCTTTTCTTACCAACCTTAAAAGAAAAGCAAAAGATGCTGGTACTGAATATGAATAAAACATTCTGTCAAGAGCTTTTTTGCAAATGCTGCTCTAATTCATGCAAAATCAAATTTATCTCCATTGGATTAAGTTTAACTGATTTAGATCCACATGGCTGACCAAGATGGGGTGTTAAATTCCTTTAAAAAATGGTAACTTCGGAAATATCCATTCAATTCCCATACTCTTCTATTTGAACAGTCAAGTGCCCTTTGTGAATTAGCAATGAGATTTGACAGAACTGATTTTCCTTGAGAATTATGTGAGATGTTCTATTTTTAACCAGAAGCTAAAAATGTGTGATGAGATCAATGCTTTAAATTAAGTCTGCCTAAAACCTCAAGAAAAAGTTCTCATCAAAGGAACCAACAAAATCGCAAAAATAAGGAGCAGAGTGGGGAAATCCTGGCTAAAATTCTTGATAGACAATAGTTGTCCTGTTATGCTTCTTTGCCAAGATAGTCAGGTGTCTCTGTGATGGCTGAAGAAAATAAAAGGAAAGAAATGACAACACAACTTCCACACGAACAGCCAGAGACTAGAGGAAATCCCCAGTTACTGCAACTGAGCTAACTTCAGCATTTATATTCTGAACCACTTCTAGAAATGAAACCTTAAAGGCAAAACCTGAGATTTTAATCTGACAGGAAAGTGAATTGGAAACATCTTTAATTTACATTTTAGAAAATGAAGAAAAGCCTGCAGAAAAAACTTGAAAGCCTTACAGCCCAGGAACCTAGAAATAATAACTGCTGTATTTCTAATATTGTAGGTATTCCCAACCAGTTTTTGTTTTGTTTTGTTTTGTTATTTTGTTTGTTTTGTTTTAGGCGGGGTCTTGCTCTGTTGCCCAGGCTGCAGTGCAGTGTCATGATCACAGCTCACTGCAGCCTTGAACTCCCGGGTTCAAGCCATCCTCTTACCTCAGCCTCCCAAGTAGCTAGTACTATAAGTGAGTGCCACCACATCTGGCTAATTTTTAAATATTGTGGGGAGAAAAGGTCTTGCTTTTTTGCACAGGCTGGTCTTGAACTCGTGGGCTCAAGCGATCCTCCCACCTTGGCTTCCCAAAGTGATGGGATTATAGGCATGAGCCACTGCACATGGTCTGCTTGTTTATTTTAATGTAATTTTTCTTAAACCTTTGAGGAAAGTCATCACTCAATGATTATTCCAAGTTGGAAGTATTCAATGGCACAGCACCATCAAAAAGCCCTGAAAAAGGCATTCTCCAGTCTGAAAAGAGAGCTGAAATAGCCTCTCCCTTAATAAAAAGTGCCTGTAATCCCAGCACTTTGGGAGGACAAGGCCTCAGGAGCACTGCCTGAGCCCAGGAGATAGAGACCAGCCTGAGCAATATGGCAAGACTCCGTTTACAAAAATCAAAGAAATTAACCAGGTATAGTGCCTGACAACTATGGTCCCAGCTACTTGAGAGGCTAAGGCAGGAGGATCACTTGAGCCCAGAAGGTCAAGCCTGCAGTGAGCCATGTTTGCACCACGGCACTCCAGCTTGGGCTACAGAGCAAAACCCTTTCTCAAAAAAAAAAAAAAAAAAGGAAAAAAAATAATAATGATGATAATGATGATTTCCAGAGGAACTTCTGCAAGTAGGGAAAGCTAGCAGTACCTACAAGCCTTGATTCATCCTTTGCTTCCACCATGACCCAATACTCTACTGTCTATTGCTCTAATAAGCTGGAATTGGTAGAGTCTTGGGGAAACTTTAATAAGCATTAGAGAGAGTAGAAGGAAAATCAGCACAGAGAAGTGGGGGTACAGGTTGATTTAGGAGATGCTGGCCTGATCTGCCCATAGCTGGCTGTTCCCAGGCCTTGGTGTGGCCTTCTCTCAATGGTATGCCGTGGGCAGCCTCAGTTCCAAATGGAAGCCAATCATGAACATCATCAGCTCAGTCCTGGCAGGCCCCAGCTGCTCTTGCTTCCATTGCTTAACTTCTCTCCTCATTTCTCAGCTCCATGCCCTCCCTGGGCAACATTGCAGAGTAAACTCAAGATCCCCTTCAGCAACCTCTCATGGTTCTGCCATGATAAATTTATTTACCCATAATAAATGGGTGGGATGACCCATTCTTTATGAATTGCTTTTCTGAAATTGGAGAGCTTCGTAGGGATTAGAAAGAGGCCTCCTCTGGGCACACACAGCACTTGACACAGGTGTCCCCCCTCCTCCTGCTGAAAGCAGCCCTAGGACACAGGTTAACTAGTGGAGAGCAAGCTGGATCTCTATCCCACCAGCCTCTCAGCCTCAGGACTTTGTGCAGGTCATAAACCAAACAGTTGAGGCATTTGGGGGTCAGGGAACCTTCCTGGCGCCTCTGAAATTTCATCACAGGGGCAAGTGTCTTTTCCAGTCACCTAAGCAGACCTTGTTCTAGGCATCCCTGGACCAATATCATGGATTACCTTTGGGTTTTTTCTGTTACAAAACCCTTTACGGCAAACGTCATTTCTTTTTGCCTAGTGTTTAGTTCTGGCTCCAAAGCAAGCTTGCTTTCATTTCTTTCACTTTTCACAGTTTGGCAGAAAATGCTTTTCTCATTTGCTTCTTATCTGAAGACTTTTATCTTCTCACTTCCCCTTTCTTTTCTTCCTAGAAACTTCTTATCTCTTACCATCCCTGAATGTCCCCTCCAAGGTAAGGGAGTCAACTCTCACTTTTGAGCATTTACTGAAAAGTTTCCATGCCACGTGGATGAGTCTCCTTGGGAAGGAGGTGCCTCGGGAAGGGGCTGGCTCTTTGGGGGACTAGTCAGGCCTCGGCCTTTCCTGGGCAGGGGTCATGAGGACAGCCAACCTAAAGTAACTGGGTTTCTAGGAAAGCCTAGAGGCCCCAGAGAGTCCTTTCAGACAGTTCTCCACAGGTTACCATAGATATCAGGAAAATTTTTTTCAGCACTGATTTGCTTGAGCACTCTGTAAAATGCTGTTTTGAATTACAAATGAAGAAGAACATTTGTGTATACCTTACCAAACACAAATATTTAAAATGGCAAATAAAAGAGTTAAGATGATTTAGAAATTTTAACGACCTAAACAATGTAGTAGTACAGATTTGGTTGGGAGTTGGAGGACCATGGTGGATTAAGGTGAGAGAAAATACTGGGTGTTCAGTTGTTCTAAGATGTATAATGTTCTGCAAAGTATAATCAAATATAAAGTTGAAAGATTCCTTGGTATCTTTAAAATGTAAACTTTATACAAATCGTGCAGAATGTTGTTATACTACCCTTCAAGTTATTTCTGGTATGTTACACTTTACATAAATACCTACATTAAGCTTGACTTCTTGATTAGAAAGCAAAGAGAAAAGGGAGTGCGTTAAAGTGTTAACACAGGTGATATGGTCTGGCTCTGTGTCCCCACCCAAATCTCATCTTGAATTGTAATCCAAATTGCAATCCCCACGTGTTGTGGGAGGGACCTCAAGGGAAGGGATCAGATCATCAGGGCGGTTCCCCCATGCTGTTCTCCTGATAGTGAGTTCGTTCTCATGAGGTCTGATGGTTTTATAAGGGGCTTTTCCCCACTTCACTTAGCATTTCTCTTTCTTGCAGCCATGTGAAGAAGGACATGTTTGCTTCCCTTTCTGCCATGATTGTAAGTTTCCTGAGGCCTTCCCAGCCACGTAGAACTGTGAGTCAATTAAACCTCTTTCCTTTATAAATTACCCAGTCTTGGATATTTCTTCCTAGCCACACGAAAATAGACTAATACAACTGGGCATCAAAAATTCAGGATCTGAAAAATTTGGGCATTAAGAGGAAAGGGGCAATATTACTTCCCACCAAAGCATTATACAAATCTTATTTTTAAATCTGCTAATACACATGAATTTCCTTTTGACAATTACATTACTTTTTTAAATCTAAACTATTTGTTATTAAAATGTACAAAAGACTTTTGGTAAAAACATTTAGATGGCAGGCAAAATGAATGAACCAAATAATTGGACAAATCTCATTGGTTTAACAAATGGTAACTAAAAACTAAAGTGCCAAAAGATTACATACAATATTATCCACTCCCTTTTCATAACATTTAGGATAACTACAATAAAAATATACACTTTTTAGGAATACATGCAATAAAACTCTATGAAAAGGAAAGCAAGGGTATGAGGAACATGGGATTCAGGAGGAAGATGATCATGGGCGGGCAGAGGATGAGACAACAGTGAGGGAACCAAGTAGTTAAATGTAAATTATTTTAAAGATCTTAGCTTTTGTTTTGAATGGTGGCTTCCCAGACACTAGCTGCAGTATTAAAATGACTAACCCAGGAAATAAAGAAAAGGGAAAAGATGATATTGACAGTATCTAGAAATGTACAAATATTTAAAACATATTGAACTTCTAGTGTCCACTGTTGACAATTTTCTATATATCTTTCCCCAATTTTTAATTTTGGCATTTTAAAGCATATCCTAATTCCCCAATTAAAAAGCAATAAACAGCACATGTGCCCAGAGAAAAGACTGTAAGTGAAGTCACTTGTGTTAACAGTGATCATAAGAAGAGGCTATTGCCTAAGTTACAATACATATACAGTATACGAAAGTCTTTGGAAAGCATGGTTGCCTTAAGTCTTTCGCAAAAGACCTGAAAACTATGGGTGATGGCAACCCACAGCTTCCTCCTAACTCAATTCAGACTGCTCTCTGCCCTCAGAGCTGCTGGACAGATTAAGTCTTGAAGCTGTTTCTGTCTGACCTGAACTCCTAGGTTTAGAGTAGAGCAAGGCAGCGGGGCTGGTGAGGACAGAAGGCTCTTAACAAATCATCATCCACCTCCTCACCTTCAAGAAAATAACAGACTCTTCGGCATCCAGAATCCAGCAGAAGAGAGACTGAAGTTTTTCTTTTTGTAAGAGAACTGGGTATAATAAACAAATAAGTAAATAAATAACCTTTGTAGGTCTAGACCCCAAATGGGGAGAACATATTAATTCCTTGTTTAGTCTTTTCCTGGGACAAAGGTCCTACTCAGTCCTTTCTGATGGAGACCATGGTTCTCAATCTAAGCAAGCTACCCCTTTCGCTTCTCCATAGAACAGATCACCAGTCTGCTCCCCAAACAGCCTACTTTCTCAATTGTATCTTAAGGAAGTCACGCATCTCACACCACAAGCTTGAGCCGCATATGGGGAAAGTGGGAAGGAAATGGAGATGAAAGAGGAAATTACACCCCTAGCAGTTACAGATGACACACTTAGATAGCATTGCCTAGGCCATTGGAATTCTGTACCATACCCACTGCCCCTCTGCCTCCAACTGAGTTGCCACTATCTCTTCAATGAGCAATTACATTTAATTAACATTGCACCCCACATTTAGATTGTAGTGAATAGTGTGTCAGCAGACATTTAGCAATTGGTTCTATGAAGAAAAAGCATTTGTAACATGTGTCTATTTCCATGGTGTAAATGCTCTCGTGGTGGCCAGTTTCAAGCTGCCAACAAGATGTCACCAGATGCAGAGTTGGGAACTGATACCACAATCAGATCTTGTGAGCTGCATTGAGCTGGCCCCCTCACACCACTAAGTGTAATGCTTTCATTATAAGGTATTATTACTATTTTGGTAAGTGGATCTACAATTGGCCAATATTTTACAGTCATACCTCAGTTTCTTCATTGTTAAAAATGGTAAAATAAGAACCACTTCTCCAGATTATCATGAGAGCCAAAGTGCAAAGCACATACAATTTTCAAATCTTGTCAGTCCTGGCTGGGTGCAGTGGCACATGCCTATAATCCCAGCACTTTGAGAAAGTCAAGGTGGGAGGATGTCTTGAGCCCAGGAGTTTAAGACCAGCCTAAGCAACATAGCAAGACCCTGTCTCTACAAAAAACTTTAAGAAATAACCAGCATGGTGACACATGCCTGTAGTCCCAGCTATTCGGAAGGCTGAGTTGGGAGGATTGTGTGAGCCCAAGAATGTGAGGTCGCAGTGAGCTATGATCGTGCCACTGCATGTCAGTCTGAGGAACAGAGGGAGACCTAGTACTTTGGGAGGCTGAGGCAGGAGTATAACTTGTGGTCAGGAGTTCAAGACCATCCTGGGCAACATAGTAAGATATCTGTCTCAAACAATAATAATAATAATTTAAAAATATATACATCAGGCTGGGTGTGGTGGCTCACACCTGTAATCCCAGCACTTTGGGAGGCCAAGGCGGGCGGATCACAAGGTCAGGAGATTGAGACCATCCTGGTTAACACGGTGAAACCTCGTCTCTACTAAAAATACAAAAAAATTAGCCAGGCGTGGTGGCAGGCGCCTGTAGTCCCAGCTACTTGGGAGGCTGAGGCAGGAAAATGGCATGAACCCAGGAGGTGGAGCTTGCAGTAAGCCAAGATTGTGCCACTGCATTCCAACCTGGGCAACAGAGTGAAACTCTGTCTCAAAAAAAAAAAAACCCAAAAATTTCGCCAGGCATGGTGGCGCACGCCTGTAATCCTGGCTACTCAGGAGGCTGAGACAGGGAGGCAGAAGTTGCAGTGAGCCAAGATCATGCCATTGCACTCCAGCCTGGGCAACAAAAGCGAGGCTCTATCTAAAAAAAAAAAAAAAAATCTGTATATATACACAGACACACATCAGTCCTGCTTCCCTCATCCTCTTGTCTTCTTATATTATGCTTTCATTCCTGAAACCACTTTTGCAAAGATTGTAACAGTAAGAGAAATCTAGCATGGCTGACTCCATCTTGCTTCACAGCCTGGCTATCCTTGCTCATTCCTGGGCATAAGCCAGGTTAACCATGGGAGGAATTTAGTTTATAGTTTAACTTTGAAGCAAGGATGCTAATAGTCCCTCCATAAAACTAATTCCCTTGGCCGGCTGTGGTGGCTCACACTTGTAATCCCAGCACTTTGTGAGGCTGAGGCAAGTGGCTTACCTGAGGTCAGGAGTTTGAGACCAGCCTGGCCATTATGGTGAAACCCCATCTCTACCAAAAAATAGAAAAATTAGTGGAGCATCATGGCAGGTGCCTGTGATCCCAGCTACTCAGGAGGCTGAGGCAGGAGAATCACTTGAACCCAGGAGGCAGAGGTTGCAGTGAGCTGAAATTACACCACTGCACTTCAGCCTGGGTGACAGAGTAAGACTCCGTCTCAAAAAAAAACAGAAAAACTAATCCCCTCCTTGTTCAGAGACTGAAGCTACCTTTGTAAAGCTAATCAAAGACCACAAAATTAGGATTGTGGGAAGAGCCTGAATTCTGCTAAAATGTAGGCATAATTTCTATCATCCCTTACCGCTCAGAAGTCCTGAAGCCAGAGATCACAAAATCTGTGACTTCCCCAGTTGTTCCAATAGGTAATATCACTATTGTAGAACCTAAGGTTGGTCTTTGAATTGAGATGGTTTTCAGACTTTTGCATTCTGGCAACCAGCTGACCCCATCTGGACCAGTGATTCATGACTCAACAAGTTCTGTGGTCCCCACCCAGAGGCAGACTCAGTGCATGAAGACCATTTTCCACACCTGTATGATTTCATCCCCAACTAGTCAGCAGCAGCTGTTCTCTAGCCCCCTGCCCATCAAATTATCCATAAAAACCCTAGCCTCTGAGTTCTCGTGATTTGAGTAATAACTCCAGTCTTTCCAGTTGGCTAGCTCCACATTAATTAAACTCTTTCTCTACTGCACTAACATGGTGTCAGCAAATTGGTTTTGTCTGTGCAATGGGCAAGAAGAACCTGTTGGGCAATTACATTCCTCTTCCTCATTGTGAAGGCACAATCCCACCGGGGACACAAGCCCATGGAAGCAACACTTGGAATCTAGGAGATGGAGATGTGCTCCAGTCAAAAGCTGGTTGGAATGCTGAAAGGTTATTTTCTTATAGGAAGATGTTGGCAGACTCTATATGACATTGAGTTCTACACAGTGAATGAGTCTACCTGTAAAGGGTTCTGTTTGTGCTTGGTATTCCCCATAATGATGCTCTTAAGGATCCTCATGGAAATAAGTAATGGGTCTTCTCTGATGACAGATTCTACACACCAGTGAGCTTCACACTGAGGGAGATTCTACAGCAAGACTGGCACCATCTTGCCCCACAGATACAATGTAGGTTAAGTAGATTTTGGTGGGATTTCTCCATTTCCTATGGAAGGCAGTTTTGTGCATTCCCAATTTCAAACCTATTTAACCCACGTGGAATTCAACCTGTTAATATTTGGGGGACTATAAATATATAAAGATACAAACCCCATGTTCAATGAAAATTATAGATTTAAGAATTCTTTCTCAACTCTTCCTCCTCCAATAATGAAGTTGTATCTCTCTTTCTTCATTGCCAAGTTTCTAGAAAGAGTGATGAACCCTTGCCTCTACCTCACTTGGTAGACCACACAGACAGGTTTTCATTCTGTCTGCTTCCCTGACATGGTTCTGGCTTTTGTAGTGTTTTTGTTGTTGTTGTTGTTGTTGTTGTTGTTGTTGTCGTTGTTGTTTTGTTCTGTTTTTGGAGACAGGGTCTCACTTTGTCACCCAGGCTGGAGTGCAGTGGTGCAATCTCAATTCACTGCAACCTCTGCCTCCCAGGCTCAAGAAATCCTCCTGCCTCAGCCTCCCAAGTAGCTGAGACTACAGGTGTGCACCATCACATCCAGCTAATTTTTAAATATTTTTTTGTAGAGACAGGGTTTCACCATGTTGACCAGGCTGGTCTCGAACTCCAGAGCTCAAGCAATCCAACTGCCTCGGCCTCTCTAAGTGCTGGGATTACAGGCGTGAGTCACCGCTCCTGGCCTTTGTAGTGTTTTTTAATCCATATATTTATAAATTCTTTCATAATTCAAGCTCTGGAAGGACTGAAACTGTGTCTTCACCTTTGTAGACCTAGCACCGAGCACAGGCAGGCACATATAGAAGGTGTATATACCAGTAGCTACCGTTTGTTGAGCACTGTGCCAGACACTGTGCTATGAGCTTTATGTGTACTGAGTCTTTTAATCTGCACAATGGTTTTATGAGGCCAGGGCTTGCATTATCTCCATTGTGTAGATGGAGATACTGAGGCACAGGGAGGTTAAGAAGTTTGCCTTAGGTTGCACATCTAGTAAGAGTCAGAACAGGGATTTGAACCTGGGCTGTCTGGATCTAGAGCCCACACTCTTACCATTTATATTCTATGGCCTAACAACTAATAGTGGTTAATCTTCATAAATAAAACTAAGAAGTTACTTTACAACATCTTAAAATCTTTACCATTAAAGATTTTTAATGATAAATAATGTAATCTGTGTAAATAAAACTAATATTTGGCACATAAAATCACTTCTAGAGCCCCAGGAAGGTCATCCTAATGCTGTAGGTTTTCATCCTCTAAAGCAACTGAAACATGAACCCACTGTCAGGGCAGCACAGGCAATGGGTACTAAGGAGCCACAGAGAAAATAACTTACAGTGTTTCACCTTTGAGCCCCAAACCAAAAACCACAGGAGCAAACGCTTGATGCACCAGGATAAATTTGCAATGAAGCTCCTTCTTGCACGGGCCACTGTCATGGGTCAAATTGTCTACCCCTAAAAAAGATATGTTGAAGTTCTAACCTCCAGTAGTTCAAATGTGACCTAATTGGGGTCTTTACAGGCCTAATTGGAAAATAGGGTCTTTACAGACCTAACTGGAAAATGAGGTCATTAGATTGGGCCGTAGGCCCATATGACTGGTGTCTGTATAAAAAGAGGAAATGTGGACACAGAGGCAAACATGCACATAGGGAAGGAGAACACCCTGTGAAGGTGAAGGCAGCCAGTGCAGTGAGTATCTCTCCACAAGCCAAGGAATGCCAGAGATGGCCAGCACCGGAAGTGAGGAGTGAGCACCGGAAGTGAGGAGTGAGACACGGAACAGATTCCCCCTCACAGCCCTCAGAAGGAACCAAACCTGCCAACACCTTGATCTGACTTCCAGTCTCCAGAGCTATGAGACAATAAATTGCTGCTGGTTAAGCCCCCTCCCACCCTGCCCAGTTGGTGGTGGTACATTGTTATAGCCTCCTTAGGACATTAATCCAGCCACTCTTCGTAAATGTTCCTGGATGATTAGAAGCTGGATTGACATTGATGGTACATGATTCTTCTGATCCATAACAGGAGGCCAGTGAGGGAATAAAAAAGCAACAAAGGAGAGATAAAGAGTATAAATCCTTTGGGAGGCCGAGGGGGGTGGATCACAAGGTCAGGAGATCGAGACCATCCTGGCTAACACGGTGAAACTCCGTCTCTACTAAAAATGCAAAAAATTAGCCAGGCATGGCGGCGGGCACCTGTAGTCCCAACTACTTGGGAGGCTGAGGCAGGAGGATGGCGTGAACCCAGAGGCAGAGCTTGCAGTGAGCCGAGATCACGCCACTACACTCCAGCCTGGGCGACTGAGTGAGACTCCGACTCAAAAAAAAAAGAAGAACATAAATCACTGTGGGCTGAGGAGGGTTTCATAAGATCTCAGGCTTGACCTACCATCTTGAAAGGAGGATAAGATTGAGGCAAACAGAGGGAAGAAAATAGGAAGAGTGTCCAGTGTGATCAAGGAAGCAGAGGGCAAGTGTGCATAATGCCTCAGAAACAGTAAGTAGACCAGCACAACCAAATACAAGGCTCTGGTGGAGAAGAATCTGGAAGGCAACGGCTTACAGAAATGAAAACCTTAAAATATGGCATGATTCCATATGCCAGACGTCAATACAGAGTGCATATAAAACCATTTATTCATTCAACAAGTACTCTTGCATGCTTAGTGTGTTTGTGATACTATGCCAAGTGTGGGCATAATTCATGAAATCTCAAGGCAAACAAAATGCTGAGATTTCAGCCAAGCTTCATCTTTGATGACAGCAGCAGTCAATTTGACTTTGCAATGTTCAGCCTAGTGAGTTCTTTAAATAGTTCTAGTACTGAACTCCTCTGAAAACTTTGAATAAGGAAACAAGGTTTCTATTAAGGGACCCCAGATATGGGTATAAGAGGGTCACATAACTTTATAAACTTTATACAAGTACTAAACTAGAGTTACCATATCTAATACTATCATTTAGAGGACTTTGAAAGGAAATTGATATTTTCACTACAACCTTCCTGAAGTGCTCCTTCTGATGAAGAAAAACAGGGATGAAACCCAACCCTCTAAAAATATTTTTATAAAAAATTAATGGATGTCAATTTTCAGGTTGGAGGTTTATTAAATGTCTTCTTGTGTACTCTTCAATCTTTCCGCAGTCACCGTCTGTTTTATTCAACTCATGACTGCCTAGCTATACTGCTAGTCTAAGTAATATTTACTTTACCGCTCATCAATATTTGCCACTTTTAGTAAATATTATACCATTACACTACTTAAAGATTTATTAAGCAGTTAAAATTGAGGTTTTACCTCATTTAGTATTTATCTTTGAACAGACTGGGTACAGCATAAATAGCCATAGCCAAATTCAGAATTCTTAGTTTTAGTGTAATTGGACCAAAAATCATCTGCACACCTGGAAAGGTGTTGACCAAAGCCTCAACAAAGGGGAAACCTGTTTATTAATGACCTCAACTCCAGACCTTTCTGGAAAAAACTAGGGAACCTTTAATTAAAATTACAAATAAACTTTTAATTAATCTTAAAGCATACACTGAGTTTGTCAGTAAACTCGCACCAACCTAATACTTTGAACGATTCCTCATATTCTACATTTCTTTTTCACTGGGTGAAATTCTGGAAATCCACTACTATTTCTCCTATAGCCACAGTGAGTCAGCTTCTGAGTGGCCAAAGGAAAGTCATAGAAGGTGGAAAGGGGAGATAAGACTTGCTTCCTTGACACCAGTAAGTGCTTCAAATTCCACTGAGAAGGAAAGAAGGAAGGGGCACGAACCCCTGGTGAGTAGCCTGTGGACCTGTCATCTGAAGGTCATTCATTCTGCAAACATTAATGAAGCAGCTACTATATGCTGGACACAGTGCCAGGTGCTGAGAATATGATTTTTGCATAAGACAGACTAGGTTCTTGTTGCCTTGGCGAGAGACAGAAAATAGCCAAATAAGCAAGAAAAAATTCAGAAGCTGATCATTCCAAGAAATTTTAAATAGAATGATTTGATAGACAGAGTTGACCGGTGCCTCTGAATTTCAGGTCAAGGAAAACCTCTCTGAGGAGGTGGCAGCTAAGTCTGAAAGATGGAAGGATCCAACCATGGGAAAATCAGGGAGAAGACCATTCCCAGCAGAGGATACAGTTAATGCAAAGGCCCTGAGGCAGGAAAGAACTTGAAGGCAGCTTCTGGAAATAAAAAGAAAGTCCATCCCCCTTCCCCCAGTGTGCACAACGATCATGTACTATTTTATAATGAGAAAAAATGTTACTTTGGGGGGAAAAGCTTCATCTCCTTTAACATTTGTGGACATCAATCTTAATGAAATTCTAAATGTAGAAAAAAAAACTTTTAGGCACAATGATATTCATAGCAGCATCATAATAGTGAAAAAACAGAAACAACCTATACGTTCAACAACAGATGAGTGGTTATATAAATTGCAGCATATCCATTTTTTAGGGATTCTGTACTCAAAATTATTAAGACTTCTTTTCTATCTGGTCTTTTCTATTTTACAAATTCCCTTTAATGAACACGAATTACCTTTATGATTTACAAAAAAAAAAAATGAGCTGGCCAGGTGCGGTGGCTCATGCCTATAATCCCAGCACTTTGGGAGGCCGAGGCAGGCAGATCACGAAGTCAAGAGATCGAGACCATCCTGGCCAACATGGTGAAACCCTGTCTGTACCAAAAATACAAAAATTAGCTGGACCTGGTGGCGTGTACCTGTAGTCCCAGCTACTTGGGATGCTGAGGCAGAAGAATCACTTGAACCCGGGAAGCAGAGGTTGCAGTGAGCAGATATCATACCACTGCACTCCAGCCTGGGCAACAGAGTGAGACTCTGTCTCAAAAAAAAAAAAAAAAGTCAACATGGCAGATTAGCATCCAAGATGAAGTTCCTTTAGCCTCCAGGCTAAAGGTGAGTCATGGCTGTGGGTGTAGAATCCAGAATCACAAGAAAACTAGGGTTTGAGTGGTATCACAGATCGGATTTCCTAGAAAACAGATCCTGAGAGAGAGATCTGCAAGTAGATAATTTGTTGGTGTTGTGGGTTGAATGGTACCCTCTCAAAAGATAGATTTGTTAGAGTAGGCAGATAGCTAGACATGAGCAGGTGGGGGGGCCCCTGAGAAAAGGGAGGCCTGGAAAATCTCACACCCCAGAGATCACCCAAAACATGCATAAGAGATGTGAGTAGAGAGGAGGGAAAATACCTTGGCAGAAAGGAACACCCCTTAAGACCCCAGTAATTGCTCACTCTTCAGTTCACCTGTCAGATTGTCGCTAGCTACATGCTGATAGGGCAAAGGAGAAATTCCAAAAAGAAATGCAGGCACAATAATGTTGACCACTGTACAGCATTCTTTGAGTGGCAGTACTGAGCAATGCAACCATTAGGTAGAATCCATATGCAACACAGAACCCACGCGCGTGCACCATTAGTAAAGGAGGGTCCCACAAGCCTGGGGTAGGAACTAGGTATGAAAAAGGCAGGGACTTAAGGCAGAAGCAGGAAAACTAGACAAAGGAAAAAGGCAGAGACTTAAGACAGAGGTGGGAACATCAAGAGAAAAACAAAAAATCAACATCATAAAAACCCAGCGCAGAGCTCTCAGGCTGCTGCTGGCTCACTCTCTTTCAGCAGCCTGCTCAGGCTTATCTTTCAGAGTGTCCTGGCTCTCTAAATAAACTCTCTGCTCTCTATCTTCCTTCAGTAAATTCTCTTTTTTAAGTAAATTAGTTGCTTGGCAGAATTCTGTCTTCCAAGTAAGACTAAAAACCAAGGATCCTGAAACTGCCACTGCAAAATTATAACTGAGACAGTGAAAGAGATCTGACCTAAACAACTTCGTCTTGATTCTAAGTTCCAAGCTGTCCATGTTCACTCCTGGGCATAGGCTGAACTAACTTTGGGAGGAACTTAGTTTATAGTTTAACTTTAAAACAAAGACAATAACAGCCTTTTCCCAAAACAAATCCCCTTCCTACCTGGGGACTAGACTGCCTTGGTAGGACTAACAAATTATCTGAAGGATGAGAAATTATGGTTTAGGAGTCATACAGCTGGCGGTTACAAGAGTCTGGAGTCTGGCCCACCTCAAATTGCTCCTTGGCGTAACATCACTATTGTAAAGCCTAAGGTCAGTGCCTGAGATATTTTGCAGGCTCTGCACATGATGGATCATCTGGTACCACCCACACTGATAAACTAGCTCATCTGGTCTTGTGGCCTTCACTCAGGAACTGACTCAGCACAAGAGGACAGCTTCCACTCCCTGTGACTTCATCTCTAACCCAACCAATCAGTACTCCCGATTCACTGGCCCCCCACCAGCGAATTATCCTTAAAAACTCTGATCCTTGAATGCTCCAGGAAACTGATTTGAGAAATAATAAAACTCCAGTCTCCTGCACAGTCACGTCTGCATGAATTACTCTTTCTCTATTGCAATTCCCTTGTTTTGACAATTCAGTTTTGTCTAGGCCATGGGCAAGGTGAACCTGTTGGGTGGCTATGATTCCCTTCTTCCTGGTAAAAGGTTAAGTCTTAACTCCCATTCCTGTGAATGTGGCCTTATTTGGAAACAAGTTATTTGCAAATGTACTTAAGATGCATTCGTACCAGGTTAGGGTGGGCTAACTGATATCCTGATAAGAAGGAAATGTGGATACAGACACATATACATGGGGGACATCTGTGACAATGCAGGCAGAGGTTAGAATGATGAATCTACAAGCCAAGGAACACCAAGACTTGCTGGAAACATGAGAAACTGGGAGACAGGCATGGAGAAGATTCTCCCCCAGTGTCTTCAGAGAGAGCAAGGCCCTGCCAGTGACTTGCTTTGAGACTTCTAACCTCCACAACTGTACTATAATGTTTCTGTTGTTTTAAGCCACCCAGCTTGTGATACTTTGCTAAGGCACCGTTAGAAAGGAATAGTGTGGAATCATGCTCCCAGGAACTACACATATTGAGGAGGGAGTGAGAGAAGCCAAACTAGGCAGAGGGAGAAGTTGAATAGTGATGCAGTTGGCAACAGTGGGTTCAGAACCCATATGAAGATGCTGTGGAAATGTCCCAAATGGAGGCAAAGGGGCTCTTCTTCCTTCAGCATAGATCTGTCATTGGATGAGAGCTGTCCTTGAGGGAGGGGTGAAAACTTGGGTTGAGTGAGGCAGCTTCCTTCCACAGAGGCAAATTCTGGAGAGGGACTCAGCTGTGAGCCCAGCCATGAGCCATTCACCCGCAGCCAACACCACTGCAGCTGGAGCTGGGAAAAGGTGAATGCCTATGGCCAGAAGGGAGAGCTGAGTGGCACACCCAGCACCCGTGATCAGTGGCCATGTCATCTAAACTGGGGAAGGACTTCAGGGGCCCAGAAACAAGAGATCAACTGACTCTGGAGAGAGAATTGGAGGCAAGGGAGAGACAGAGTGATCAGAGAAGACAGATCTCACTCTGAAAGCATAAAGGGGTTTCAGAGACCTTTGATCCAATCTCACAACCCTACATGGGACTCTGTTCAAAACCAAGAAAAAAAAAAGCAGTCTCTGTTGTGTTGAGTGACCCTCTTCCCTGGAGGATGGAATATACTTTCTTATTGTCAACCAACACCAGTCTTCCTATGACTCAGAGTTTTTCCCACCTTACCAAACTGTGCCTTTTTCACTCTGACACCCACCAGTTCCCACTGGACAAAAATACTTGCTGCATTTTCTTTTTTGTAAGTTGCTCTGCAACTTTTTCCAACTACACACATTGTCTCCTGCCACCTTTCCCAAACTATTGTTGAGGTTCATTGCTCAGGAGCACCAGAAAACATGCCTCCCTTCCTCTACATGGCAGCTTTTCAAATGCTTGCAGACACTTTTTCTATCCTCCCTAAATCTTCTTTTCTCCAGGCCAAACATCCTCAGGACTAGATAAACTCTTCCTGCCCTGCTATACAATTCAATTATACTAGGAGATTCCTTGATTGTCTTCCTGTGACATTGTTTCAAACATTTATTCAATCAGCATATATTTATTAGTCAGGTTCTTGATGTTACGGAATCTTTAGGGTGTTGCTTCTCTGGCTGAAAAAAGTGCTAGTAGCACTTTTGCCAAAGTTCTTTTCCCATGTCCAGGAAGAATGAGATATGCAGACAAGTGGAGGGTGAGCAAGACAAAGAGGAACTTTATTAAGCATTGGAACAGCTCAGAGGAGACCTGCAGTAGAGTAGTCCTCTCTGCAGCAGGTCATCCTGATGAGTGTTCAGTTCTCAGCAGAGAAGGTAGCTCCTCTCTGCAGCTGCTTATCCTGTTGTCTACAGCTCTCAGCAGAAAGGAGGCCCTGGAGAGGGTAGCTCCTCTCTGCAGCTGGTCATCCTGACATCTCCCCTGCTCTGGCTGAGTCCAGGGTTTTTATGGTCTTCAAAACCATGCTGACTGATCCATGAGCAGCCATGGCCAGGCCCCAGAAAAAGCACCAAAAGTTCCCCTTCCATTCCCCAAGACTGGCAGCCTGGCCTCCAGGCTTCAGGCCTTCCCTGGCCTGAGGGTAGGGCTTCACTGATGATATGGTTTGGCTGTGCCCCCACCCAAATCTCATCTTTTTCTTTTTTTTTTTTTAGATGGAATCTCACTGTCACTCAGGCTGGAGTGCAGTGTGCAGTGGTACAATATCAGCTCACTGCAACCTCTGCCTCGCGGGTTCAAGCAATTCTCCTGCCTCAGCCTCCCAAGTAGCCAGGACTACAGGTGCCTGCCACCACCACGCCCAGCTAATTTTTTGTATTTTTATTAGAGACGGGTTTTCATCATATTGGTCAGACTGATCTAAAAATCCTGAAGTGAGGTGATCTGCCCACCTCAATCTCCCAAAGTTTTGGGATTATAGGTGTGAGCTGCTGTGCCCAGTCTCCAGATCTCATCTTGAATTTCCACATGTTGTGGGAGGGATCTGGTGGAAGGTAATTGAATCATGAGGGCAGGTCTTTCCTGTGTTGTTCTCATGACTGTGAATAAGTCTCATGAGATCTGATGGTGATCTGAAACTAATGACAGCTGAGGCTTTATCTTAGTAAGGTTTGTTTGTGTGGACCCGTCTTAGTGCCAATTTTCTGTCTCCAGTGATAGGGTTGTTCTTCTCTGATATGGGAAAGAGTGGGGGAAACACCTTCACTAAGGGAAATGTATGTCCTGCTTTTAGACAGAGAGGAAGAAGGCAAAAAGCTCTTTCTACATTGACTGCTTCTGAGTTGCCTCCAGCTCAAAACAATCCTTATGGCAAACTGGCATAAGGGTGAGGTAGTATATTCGGAACTCCTTCAATATTTCAAGTCTGGGATAGTAAGGGGAATAGGAGGGGAAAGTCCAAGTTTCTGACTTGAAGCTAGGTAGGAAGTGGTGGGACTCACTAATGTAGAAAGAAAAGAAGTTAGTAGCAACAAGGAGTGGATGAGGTCAGAATAGGTGAAATAGAGAGTCAGAAAGCAAGAGCTGAAAGACTGTGCTTAGAAAGCGTGATGCTGGAAGTGTATGAGCTGAAGTAGTCCTGAGTAATAGCAAGGTCCAGGATGTGGCCACGATATCTAAGAAAATGAAACTGCTTGGAAATGAGCAGGTCTAGGGCCTGAGAGGTGCAGATGTTGGATGAACACAGAAGCTGCTCAAGATGTGGCCTCCATTCCTGGCACTACAGCTTTGCCTCCCCATAATTACACATAGTAAATGAGCCATCTCCCTCAACTTTGGCCATATGAACAATCTACGAACATTCCTTTCACATTACTTTTCAAGTTGCTGATAGAAATACTAAACAGGCCTGAGACAAATACTTACTTTGAATATGCTTGGAGAATTCCAAATATGCCTTGATGATTTTGAAGTATTTTGTTTTATATGGTTAGGGAGCAATGTCAAGATAATGTTTAATGTAGCCAGGCATGGTGGCACATGCCTGTACTCCCAACTACTCAGGAAGCTGAGGTGGAAGGATGCTTGAGCCCAGGAGTTTGAGGTTACAGTGACCTATGATCATGCCACTGCACTCCAGCCTGGGTGACAGAGCCAGAACCTGTCTCTAAAACATAAAAATAAAAAAGATAATGTTCTACGTATTCAGGGGACTAATGCCTCACTTCCAGTTATTTCCCACAACAGGTTGATTGTAAGGCGTGGCAGAAGGGGAAGGGTGAGGTATTTATCTTGTGGTTTATTTCCTGGATTTTATAATGCATAGGTAAGTTATATCACCCCAAATTTACTGAGCCCAGGTCCTATTAGTAACAAAAAGCTATATGTCTCCCATTAAGATATATGCAACATGCAAATATTGGGCTTTTTAGCCATTATGTTTCCTGTTGCACTTGGACCTGAAACCTCAACTTCCATATTCAAGCCTGGGATGATCAAGGGGATGGAGGGGAGTGTAGGGAGGTACAATAAAGGGGTGCTGCTGTTGGTAGACAGATTGAGATGGCAAGGAGCCTAAACAAATGAAGATAAATGAAGTCAGAAGACCTGGGTTCTTGCCCAGGTCTGGTCCTTCTTAGCTCCGTGAATTGGGCAGGTCACTGAACATTGTCTATTAAGTAGGAGGTGTATTAGTTTACCATGCCTGGTTCAATAGGTTATCGTGGGAACAAAGGTGGAACAATGAATGGGAAGGTGCTTTGTAAATATTCATTAGAGATGAGGGAAGAAGCTGTTGGTACTGTTTATGAGGGAAGGATCTGTTGGGTCTGCATTTCCAACCATCTGCAAGGCTTTGCTACATATTAACTCACCTCTCACTATGCATAATCCTTCCCATTGGCAAGATCCTTTGAAAACCGAGGGCTGTCTGCAGAGCCGCTTGATTCTGGTTATTGAGGAAAACTTTTCCTGCCAGTTCAACCTAAGCCTGGGCCATCCCTAAGCCCATTTTAGCACCAGGTGGCAGAAAATAAGAAAATCTGAATGTAAAATATCTTAAAGAATCATTTTACATTTCCTGGAAGCCTCAGGGCAAGGGGTTAGCCCAGAAAGAGGAATTACACTCCCATAACACACAGAGAAACACTCTCAAATCCTAGTTGGACAACCTTCTCCCCTAGGCCTGTCATGAAGACAGCTGCTCCCCAAAGTCCCTCCCATCTTGTCCCCACACTCTTGCCCTCTCCATCTCTGCTCCCACCTTTTACTGAACTTTTTCATCCTAATTTGGATAATTTTCTGATGTTTTTCTCCATCCACAACCCAAGCAGCCCAACAGCTCAGCTTTGTATGTGTATTAGAAGAAAATGATGAACCAGGCTCAGTGGCTCAAGCTTGTAATCCCAGCACTTTGGAGGGCCAAGGCGGGCAGATGTCTTGAGGCCAGGAGTTCAAGACCAGCCTGGCCAACATGAAACTCCATCTCTACTAAAAATACAAAAATTAGTCGAGCGTGGTGGCACACGCCTGTAATCCCAGCTACTCAAGAGGCTGAGGCAGGAGAATCGCTTGAACCCGGGAGGCAGAGGGAGGGAGCCGGCATTGCGCCACTGCACTCTAGCCTGGGCAACTGAGGGAGACTCTGTCTCAGGAAAAAAAAAAAAAACATAAATACTTAACTTGTTTTCCAGCTGCCTCTGCCATAGACACAGTTTTCCGGCTGCCTCTCCCCTGAAGCTGTGTATGTGCTGGGGCATGGCCTGAGGAGAGAAAGATCTTGAAGCCTTTGTCTCCCTCCCACTCTCCTTTAGATCCTGGGAAGTACGTGCTAACACCAGAGAGCTGCCTGCTCTCAGGAGCTGGAGGCCCTTGGGTAGGCTGTAGGCCCCACTCTGTGGCCTACTCCCTTCCTTCTCTTCTCCTAATAACCACTGCTCAACAAGTTTGAGTCCCCAGGCAGGTACGTGGCTCATAAATTGCTCAGCAAAGGGTAGCTGTTAAGATGACTAATAGTGTGCCATGAGCTGTGGGGGCATTCAAGGGAAATATGACCCAACTGTGCCTTGGAGAAATTTAAAATCTATCAATGTGGGTGGGTAGCGTTTCTTATATTCTGCTACTGACAGAACCTCAAATATGGACAGAACAAAGGTCCAGTCCTCTGCCTTTCAGCAGTAAAAAGTCTTTAATTTACATATAAAGCCTTTGAGTCTTGGGCAAGTTACGTCATTTTCTCAAGATCACACATTTGGCTGGGACAAGAACCACATCCTCTCCTAGACTTCTGGTTCTCCATAAGACAACATTCACGTGTTTTCTGTTCTTCAAAAAGTAGCAGTTGCCTTCTAAACTTGTCTGGTACAAAGTTGTGAAAATTGATCACTCTATTGTTTTGACTACCCTTATGATATTTGGGTCATTTCAGACTGAGGCTGCCTAAAATCCCAGAGCTGTGTCTCCAAGCCAGTGATAAACCAGATGGCAGAGAATGAATATTATTAGACTCCATTTATCCAGAAGAGGATAGTTATACCGTTAAGAAGGAGGAGAAAAAATTAGTAAACAATGTAACAGCAACATGGCAACAGAGGAAACATTTTGAATGTATTAACAGCGTTTTCTTTTTTCAAAAAAAATGGCACTGTGAAAAGGGGAAGAAGCAGGAAGTGGCCTTAAAAACTGTGAATACAAACACATGTTGATTAAGAGATATCGGTAGTTCCATGAAATAAATATAAAAGAAAAGCCAGATCAGGTTAAGACTCTGCCACTTCAAGGAATTAGTGAAGATGAACATAACCTATCCTTCCTTTTGGTCTCTCTGGATCTCAGGCAGGCACTCTGTCTCCCATCTCTCTCTCTCATACACACGCACGCACACACACACACACACATACACACACACGTGCACACAGATGAGTGGGATAAATACTGTCAATGCAGCACAAACTACCACCTTAAATCTCATAATCATTCTATTTCAAGGTTGCTCAAGTCTGACAGCTCTAGCTACAACTCCAGAACTTCAGAAGTTTTATTTGAAGAGCTGTTCAAGTGCTATGTACTACAAAGGCTTCTGGGCTTTTCTCTTCCTTGCCTATAAACTCAGTTGAAAACTTCTTTTCTTCTTCCCCTAACTCCCTTAGAGGGCAATCTGTGATACCATTAGTAGTCCTAAGATGGTGAACACCAGACTGCTGTTCAATTGACCAGTAACTTAAATCCATTTAAGTTTAATGGTATAAACTAAACTGCTGGACTCCTGGGTGCTAGGAAACACTACATCAGAAATATGCCATGTGGTTACTTAGAAAGATTCATGTTTGTGTTGGTCATACGTTCCCTGTCTCCCCTCATGGCATCCTTCTTCCCACATTCTTTTCAGATCTATCTTTTTGTTTTCTTTTGATTAATAGACTTATGTTTTGAGCAGTTTTAAGTTTTTCAGAAAAACTGAGTGGAAATTATGGGTTCCCATGCAACCCTCCCACAACCCCTTCCAGTTCCCTTAGTGCATCAGTGTGGGACATTTGTAATCATTCATAAGGCAATACTGAAACATTATTATTAACTAAAGTCCATAGGTCACATTAGGGTTCACTCTTTGTTGTTATACATTGTATGAATTTACACATACATGCAATGGTGAATGGCACATATTCACCATTACAGTACTGATGTGGTTTGGATCTATGTCCCCACCCAAATCTCATGTTGAATTATAATCTCTAATGCTGGAGGTGGAGCCTGGTGGGAGATGATTTGCTCGCAGGGGCCATTTCTAATGGTTTAGGACCATCCCCCTAATGCTGTTCTCATAATAGAGTTATCATAAGATCTGGTTGTTTAAAAGTGTATGGGCCCTCCCTCCATTCTCTTCCTCCTGTTCTGCCGTTGTAAGATGTGCCTGCTTCCCCTTTGCTTTCTGCCAAGATTGAAAGTTATCTGAGGCCTCTCCAGAAGCTGCTGTGCTTCCTGTACAGCCTGCAGAATTATGAGCAATTAAACTTCTCTTTGTAAATTACCCAGTCTCAGGTATTTCTTTATAGCAGTGTGAGAATGGACTAATACAAGTGTCATACAGAATAGTTTCACTACCTGTGTTAGCCTGTTCTCCCACTGCTATAAAGAAATACCTGAGATTGGGTAATTTATAAAGGAAAGAGGTTTAATTGGCCCACAATTCTGCAGGCTTTACAGGAAACATAGCAGTTTATAAAGGAAAGAGGTTTAATTGGCCCACAATTCTGCAGGCTTTACAGGAAACATAGCAGTTTCTGCTTCTGGGGAGGCCTCAGGAAACTTACAATCATAGTGGAAGGTAAGCAGAGAGCAGCACTTCACATGGCCAGAGAATGCGTAAGGGCAGGGTAGGGGGTGCTACACACTTTTAAACAACCAGATCTCATGAGCACTCACTCACTATGATGAGAGCAGCGCTAAGGGGGAAATCTGCCCCCATGATCCAATCACCTCCCACCAGGCCCCACCTCCAACATTGGGGATTACAATTGAGCATGAGATGTGGTTGGGGACACAGATCCAAACCATATCATCCCACCTCACCCCTCCCAAATCTCATGTTCCTCTTACACTGCAAAATACAATTATGCCTTTCTGACAGTCCCTCAAAGTTTTAACTCTTTCCAGCATTAACTCCAAAGTCCACTGTCCAAAGTCTCGTCTGAGACAAGGTTAGTCCTGTCTGCCCATGAGCCTGTAAAATCAAAAACAAACTAGTTATTTCTAAGATACAATGGGGGTACAGGCACTGGGTAAATACTCCTGTTCCAAAAGGGAGAAATCAGGCAAAAGAAAGGGACTATAGGCCCTATGCAAGTCCAAAATCCAGCAGGGCAGTCATTAAATCTTAAAGCTCCAAAATAATCTCCTTTGTCTCCATGTCTCACATCTAGGCACACTGGTGTGCGGGATGGGCTCCCAAGGCTTTGGGCAGCTCCACCCCTGGGTCTTGCAGGGTTCAGCCCCCACAGCTGCTCTCATGAGCTGGTGTTGAGTGTTTGTAATTTTTCCAGGTGTAGGGTGCAAACTGCTGGTCAATCTACCATTCTGGAGTCTGAAGGACGATGGCCCTCTTCTCACAGCTCCACTAGGCAGTGTCCTACTGGGAACTCTGTGCAGGGGCTCCAACCCCACATTTCCCCTCTGCACTGCCCTAGTAGATGTTCTCTTTGAGGGCTCTGCCCCTGTAGCAGGTTTCTCCCTGGACATCCAGGCTTTTCCATACATCCTCTGAAATCTAGAGAGAGGCTCCCAAACCTCAAGTCTTGTATTCTGTGCACTCACAGGCTTAACACCAGGTGGAAGCCATCAAGGCTTATGGCTTGCACCGTATGAATCAGTGGACTGAGATGTACCTTTGGGCTTTGAGCCCATCTGGAGCTAGAGCAGTTGGGATGCAGGGCTTCATGTCCTTGAGCCACATCTGGAGCTAGAGCAATTGGGATGCAGGGCTTCTTGTCCTGGGGCTGCACAGTGCAGCAAGGCCCTGGGCCTGGCTAGCCCATGAAACCATTATTTTCTTCTAGGCCTCTGGGCCTGTGATGGGAGAGACTGCAGCAAAGATCTCTGAAATACTTTTGAGGCATTTCCCTCATTGTCTTGGCTATCAGCATTTGCCTTCCTTTTAGTTATGCAAATTTCTAAGTTATCCATTCTAGTTATTTCTAAGATACAATTCAAGCCGCCTGCTTGAATTCCTCCCCTGAAAGTGGGTTTTTTCTTTTATCCCATATGGCTAGGCTGCAAATTTTCCAAACTTTTGCACTCTGCTTCCATTTTAAATATAAGTTTCAGTTTCAGGTCATTTATTTGCTCACACATATAAGCATGGGTTGTTAGAGGCAGCCAGGCTGATTCTTGAACACTCTGCTGCTTAGAAATTTCTTCCACCAGGTACCCTAAATCATCATTCTCAAGTTCCAAGTTCCACAGATCCCTAGGACAGGGTCACAATGCCTCCAAGTCCTTTGCTAAGATACAACACATGTGACCTTTGCTCCAGTTCCCAATAAGTTCCTCATTTCCACCTGAGCCCTCCTCAGTCTGGACTTCATCACTATTGGCACTTTGGTCACAACTATTCAACAAGTTCCAAATTTTCCCACGTATTCCTGTCTCCTTCTGAGCCTCCACACTCTTCCAACCTCTACCCATTATTCCAATTCCAAAGTCACTTCCATATTTTCGGGTACCTTTATAGCAATGCTCCACTCCTCAGTTCCAACTTTCTGTATTAGTCCATTCTCATTTTGCTATAAAGAAATACCTGAGACTGGGTAATTTATAAAGGAAAGAAGTTTAATTGGTCAGCAGCTCTCCATGCTATACAGGAAGCATTGCGGATTCTGCTTCTGAGGAGAACTTAGGAAACTTACGATCATGGTAGAAGGTAAAGAGAGAGCAGCACTTCACATGGCCAGAGAAGGAGCAAGAGAGAGAGAGGCAGGAGGTGCTACACCAGATGGTTTTAAACAACCAGCACTCACTCATTACGATGAGAGCAGCACTGGGGGGGAAATCCGCCCCCGTGATCCAGTCACCCCCCACCAGGCCCCACCTCCAGCATAGGGGATTACAATTGAACATGAGATTTGGGTGGCGACACAGATCCAAATCGTATCACTGCCCTAAAAATCCCATGTTCAAACTATTAATCCTCCCCTTCTTCCCTTCCCTCAAACTCCTAGAAACCACTGTTCTTTTTATGATCTCCATATTTCCACAATGTTATATATGAATCATTAAAATGATATAGCATGTAGATGTAGCCTTTCAGATTGGCTTATTTTACCTAGCAATATGTATTTAAGGTTTATCCATGTCTTTTCATGGTTTGCTAGCTCATTGCCTTTTAGTGCTAATATTCTACTGTATGGATGTACTACAGTTTGTTTACCCATTAACCTATTAAAAAACACCTTGGTTGCTTCCAAGTTTTGGCAATAAAGAATAAAGCATGTGCTGGTTTTGGTGGGGGCATGTTTTTAATTCATTTGGGAGTACCAAAGAGTACAATTGCTGGATATTATGATAAGAGAATGTTTACTTTTTAAGAAACTGCCAAACTCTCTTCCAAAGTGGCTGTACCATTTTGCATTCCTGCCAGTAATGAATGAGAGTTTCTGTTGCTCCACATTCTTGCCAGCTTTTGGTGTTGTTACTGTTTTGTATTTTACACCTTCTAGTAGGGTATAGCAGTATCCCATTTGTTTATTTGCCATTGGTATACAGGCACACCTCAGAGATATTGTGGGTTCAGTACCAACTGCCACAGCAAAGTGAACATCTCCATAAAGCAAGTTGCATGAATTTTTTGGTCTCTCAGCACATATAAAAGTTATGTTTACACTATATTATAAGTGTCTATTGAGTATGCAATAGAACTATGTATTTTTAAAAGTACATACCTTAATTTAAAAACATTGCTAAAAATGGTAACAATCATCTGAGACTTCAGTGAGTCATAATTTTGTTGCTGGTATAGGGTTTTACCTCAGTGTTGGTAGTTGCTGACTGATGAGGGTGGTGGTTGCTAGAAGGTGGAGTGGCCCTGATATTTTAAAAAAGGAGAGAAAACTGAAGTTTGCCACATCGATTGACACTTCCTTTCACAAAAGATTTCTCTGTAGCGTGCAAAGATGTCTGTTAGCATTTTACCCACAATAGAACTTCTTTCATCCTCTCCAACTGTGCTGCTGCTTTACTACCTATGATCATGTAATATTCTAAATTCTTTGTTATCATTTCAACAATGGTCACATCATCTTTACCAGGAGTAGATTCCATCTCAGAACAAAACAAAACAAACAAACACTTTCTTTGTTCATCCATAAGAAGCAGTTCCTCATTCCTTCAAATTTGTTGATGAGATTGCAGCAATTCAGTCACATCTTCAGTCTCTACTTCTAATTCTAGTTCTCTGCCATTTCCACCATCATCTGCAGTGACTTCCTCCACTGATGTCTTGAACCCCACAAAGTCATCCTTGAGGACCTTCTTCCAAACTCTCATTAATGTGGATATTTTTACCTCCTCCCATGAATCATGAATTTTCTTAATGGCATATAGAATGATGAATCCTTTCCAGAAGGTTTTCAGTTTACTTTGCCCAGATCCATCAGAGGAATCACTGTCTGTAGCAGTGATAGCCTTACAGAATGTATTTCTTAAATAAACTTGAAAATCAAAATTACTCACTGATCCATGGGTTGTGGAATAGATGTTGTATTAGCAGGTATAAAACAACATTAATATCCTTGTATAGGTCTTGGGTGACTATGTACATTGTCAATGAGCAGAAATATTTCAAAAGAACTTTTTCTTTTTTTTTTTTCTGAGTAGTAGGTCTTGATACTGGGCTTAAACATTCAGTAAACCATGCTGTAAACAGATGCATGATCATCCAGGATTTGTTATTTCATATATAGAGTATAAGCAGAGTCGATTTTGCAAGATTCTTTTTATTTTATTTTATTTTTTAATTGAGACAGCGTCTCACTCTGTCACCCGGGTTGGAGTGCAGTGGCATGATCATAGCTCACTGCAACCTCGATCTCCCAGGCTCAGATGATCCTCCTGCCTCAGCCTCCCAAGTAGCTGGGACTACAGGCATGTGCCACCATGCCCAACTAAAGATTTAGCATAATTCTTAAGGGCCCTAGGGTTTTCAGAATGGTCAATGAGCATTGGCTTCAACTTAGAGTGACCAGCCACATTAAAGTGATTAGCCCCTAACAAGAGAGTCAGCTTGTCCTTTAAAGCTTTGAAGCCAGGCATTGATTTCTCTCTAGCTATGAGAGTCATAGATGGCATCCTCTTCTAACAGAAGACTGTTCATCTACATTGAAAATCTGTTTAATGTAGCCACCTTCATCAATTATCTTAGCTAGGTTTTCTGTATAACTTAGTGTAGCTTCTCCATCAGCACTTGCTGCTTCACCTTGCACTTTGCAAAGACTATCAAAATGAGACACAAAGACATGAAGTGCGCACATGCTGTTGGAAAATTGAGGCCAATAGACTTGCTCAATGCAGGGTTGCCACAAACCTTCACTTTGGAAACAAAAAATGCAGTATCTGTGAAGCCCAATAAAGTGAAGTGCAATAAAATAAGGTGAGCCTGTATTTTCCTTGGTGAGGTGTCTTTTTAGGTCTTTTGCCCATTTTGGATACCAGTACTTTATCAGATCTGTGTTATGCAAATATTTTATCCCATTCCGTGGCCTATTTGTTAAATAAAATTATAGGATGCTATTGTTTTATTTTCCTTTCTTCTTTATTAGTTTTTTTCTTTTCTTTTTTCTTTTTTTTTTTTTTTTCCTTTTTCATGTCAAAAAGGTTTAGAGAGAGGCACATCGCACACACCATCATGAACACCCAATCATCACACTTATGAACTACGAAAGGAGAAGGCTACTGTTTTGGACTAAGCTCCTGTGCTAGGCCCCAACAGACTAGACTAAAAATCAAAATGGAGTCACTCATGCAGTGTTTCCAAGTTACTAAACTAAGTTGCTATCTAACCTTCAAGAAATCAGGAGAGATAACAGGGATTTTCCAAAACAGGCCAGTTTCAATCTTTAATTGGCATGATAATGATGATAAGTTCCCTCTGCTTTAATCTTTACACGGAAAGGGTAGCCAAAAGTAACTTGATGCTAACTCATCCATTATCTTTCTATTATTGTTTTGTTTCCTTGTCTCTGCCTTACAAGGAAAGTAACTTTGCAATGACCAATCTGCTTTCTTCAGCCTTTTCTGTCTATAAAGCCAACCCCCACTGTTCAGCCCATTGGAACACTTACTATGTTTTGTAGGATGAAGTATTTCCCGATTCTAGAATCACAATGTAAACCAAAAAGTATCTGAGACAAGTCACAATTAATTTAGGAGTTTATTTTGCCAAGGTGAAGGACGTGCCTATGACACACCTCACGAGGTCCTGATGACATGTGGCCACAGTGGTTGGCTTGCAGCTTGATTTT
>NW_012116821.1:9573602-9577305 GCF_000951035.1 Colobus angolensis palliatus | reverse complement strand
CTGACCTCGTGATCCGCCCATCTCGGCCTCCCAAAGTGCTGGGATTACAGGCTTGAGCCACCGCGCCCGGCCGATTTTATACATTTTTAAGGAGACATAAGACATCCATCAATACATGTAAGATGTACATTGGTTCAGTCCAGAAAGGTGTGACAACTGGAAGTGGGGGATCCCAGGTCATACGCAGATTCAAAGATTTTCTGACTGGCAGTTCATTCAGTTACTACTTAAAGATCTGAAATTTAAGCAGGGCACGGTAGCTCACACCTGTAATCCCAGCACTTTGGGAGGCCAAGGTGGGCGGATCACCTGAGGTCAGGAGTTCGAGACCAGCCTGGCCAACACGGTGACACCCCATCTCTACTAAAAATACAAAAATTAGCCGTGTGTGTTGGTGGGTGCCTGTAATCCCAGCTACTCCAGAGTCTGAGGCAGGAGAATTGCTTGAACCCAGGAGGTGGAGGTTGCAGTGAGCCAAGATCACATCATTGCACTCCAGCCAGACGACAAGAACGAAACTCAGTCTCAAAAAAAAAAAAAAAAAAAAAGATCTGGAATTTGTTTTAAAAAGGCATATCTGGGTTATGATAAGGGGTTGTGGAAACCAAGATTTTATGCAGTTGAAGCCTCCAAGTAGCAGGCTTCAGAGAGAATAGATTGTAAATGTTTCTTATCAGACTTAAAGTGCCTGTTCTGTCAGTCTTAGGGTCTGTGTTGATGTTAATTGTAATGAGGCATATCCAACTCCCCCTTCCCATCATGGCCTGAACTAGTTTTACAGCTTAACTTTGGAATAAGTTTTACAGGTTAACTTTGGCTGAGGGGAGGGGTCCATTCAAATGGTTGGGGGGCTTAGAATTTTATTTTTGGTTTACAGCAATAAAGCCAGCTCAGATCATTAAACCACATTTGTTGTAATTTTCTGTTTTGATAGATAAAAGATCTATTTATTCTTCTAAATTAAATGGCTTCTCTATCCTTTTTCCTCCCTGTTTCCTTGGAAAGGTCTTCTGTATTTCTGAAAACTGGAGAAAAGGAAGCCTCTGTATCGAAACTCTCAAGTGTCCTAGGAAGGAAATCAAGCAAACCAGAGTCCTGAAACAACCTGACAATTCCAGTTCTAAAGAGAATCGATTACTAACAGCTCTGGCACTGGGCCCAGAAATAGAAGTGCTCCAGCCACTGCAAAGCCTAGAATGAAACACATAGGGGCAAAGGGGAAGACTTCCCTGAAAATGACTGATAAAAAATCAGATTAGTCAGAGAAAACGCATACAAATGTATTTATCATGGTTTTATGGGACATAGGAGGCTTCAGAATGAAAACCCAAGATACAGGGGAAACTGTTCGTTTTTATGCTTAGGTTCAACAAAGTATGGACAGCTGTGTAGAAATATGATTGAGCAAAAAGGATATGAGCTAATGGTAATAGACTCAGTAGGGAAACCCAGCAAAACATTTTCTTTCAGGTTCTTCTTGGCCTCTGTGCAGGATTCCTGCCTTCTGGGTATGGGCAGGACCCTCTCTGGAATAGAGTTCTTATAACCTACAGTCAAACAAGGTAGATCAGATCATTTCTTTATTTCTTTTCTTTTCTTTTCTTTTCTTTTTTTTTTTTGAGACAGGATCTTGCTGTGTTGCCCAGGCTGGAGTGCAAAGGCACAAGCACATGGCTCACTGCAACCTCCAATGCCTGGGCTCAAACAATCATCCTGCCTCAGTCTCCTGCTAATTTTTTTATTTTTATTTTATTTTATTTTTCTTTAGAGCAGAATGTCACTATGTTACCCAGGTTGGACTCGAACTCCTGACTTTGAGCGATCCTCCCTCCTTGGCCTCCCAAAGTGCTGGGATTACAGGTATGAGGCCCTGCACCTGGCCAAAATAATTTCTTTATGGCCAGTTTTTATACAAAAAGGCAGGGGAGCGGATATTAGAGTAATATATTTTGGTCTTATGCTGGTTTTGGGGGAAAAGCAGTTCTGGTTTCTATGACCCCCCTTGGGGAAGAGGAATTCTACTTTCCATGGCTGGCCTTAGGGGAAAATGAGGGGCCAGAAACAGGAGGTCAGGAAAAGGTCACAGAAAAACTTTTGCTTCTGAGGTCTTCGTTTTAAGATATCATTTTCTGAGTCCTAACAAGCATCATGTAAGTATATGGAAACTGTAAGCAGATTTTAAACTCTCAGAGAGAAAGAGCTCCAAGCGCAAGGGTGGGTGTAGTACTACTCAGTTGCCCATTTTCTTCATTCACAGGGCCTGAGAAACCTGTGGCTGAGAAGCTGCTGGACCAGCTGGTCCTCATCAGCCCATAAATACTGCATGCAAAAAGGATTAATAAATCAAATCTAAGCGAATTAAGAAGGGATATGACTAGATCTTACAATTTAGTTCATTATTTTCCAAACTGGCTCATCTCTGGACTGTATTAAAGAAATTGGTGGTGTTATCTGACACATCCCAGACTACCAGAAGAGGGAACGTTGCAGCATTAACGACAATCACGTGTGCACATACAAAGGGAAGACTCAGAAAGACCAAGAAAGTGCTTGAGGTAATGGAGACCCAAGACATGGTGATTCCAAAACAGAAGCCTGCAATCTTGTTCTAAACTGTACAGTCTCACATTTGCCCTGGTTACCCTGTGGAAACAGGACAGACTCGTTGGGTAGGTTTTACCCATTTGTTGGCTTTTCCCTGTTGCCAAATATAGGTCTCAGGAATTGGCGTTTTGTTGCTGGCTTACTCTCGGTGCCTTTTTGAACCAGTCTCTATTAGGCACAGTAAACTAGAAGAAAATAGCCCCTATTACATTGTAATGAGTGGCTCCTATAAAATTAGCAATAATCAGCTGGTGGGGCAAAGCCATGAGGATTCATCTAGGGGGCAAATTGCTGCCTGCTATCCCTTACCCACATCATTCAAAATAAAATCAAACCATAGATAAATGTAGAAGAGTTCAAAAAATTCTGATATTTCTTATGACAACTACATCAACACTTTTGTATTTGTATATAAAATAATGTATCTCTCTCTCTCTTTTTCTCTCTCTCTCTTTCTCTCCCCCCTTTCTCTTTCTTTCTCTCTCTTTCTGTCTTTCTCTCCCTCTTTGTCTTTCTCTCTTTGTCTCTCTCTCTCTTTCTCTCTCTTTGTCTCTCCCTCTTTCTCTCTCTCTCTTTCTCTTTCTCTCTCTCTCTCTCTGCCTCAGCTGCTGGCGACCTCAACATGGGCTTGTAGCTGACTTCAAGGATCCCGGCTGGAAGGTCCCAGCTACATCCTGGGGTCCATTCCATAATTACCTAAAACGACCCAGTGCAGTCAGGTTATTAAAGAATGCTGAAGAAGACCCCTTATTGACAGACGTCAATAATTCTTAACTGTTTTTATCATCTGCCCCCACGATTTCTATCATAAGCTAAATAAATGTACTTTGGTGGCATGATATTTAGTATTATGCTAAAGGGGGAAGGGTATCCGAAACTCCTGTGGAGTTTTCTTTCCCTGTTACTAGATACTTCTTCCAAGTAACTGATGAATGAATCTGTTAAAACAGAACATTTGTTTCTATGAACCATAAATACTACTGAATTGTCACATGTTCTGACTTCTTTGCCATTTAACCAATAAAATGTGAAATTGCTTAAAGATAAATTTTTAGAAACTTTCAGGATTGGAAAACACTAATTTTCTTTTCTTCTTTTT
>NW_012116821.1:9561385-9573295 GCF_000951035.1 Colobus angolensis palliatus | reverse complement strand
ATGTAATGACAATTTTCTGTCATGGGAGTCATGAGCCACCTAGCACGTCAGGCCTCTCAGCCAGCCAGCAAAGTGGGGCTCTCTCTTACTGCTGAGAACACAAATGTAAAACGCAACTCCTATTTGCACAGGAGGGAGTTACTCAAAGAAACGGGATAGAGTCGGTTCAGAAATGATCCTCTAGCATGACAGGCAGGTTGGTTCAAGTACTGCTCTGAGACTTCTGCCTAAGGCATCTGTTTCAGGCAATCAGCACAATTTATCTGATTAGATTTAGAATGCAAGGTGACTTCTACCATCACAAATGGTCAATTCCAGATCTCTCACCTCAAGGAAAACCCCTTAAGGTTGCTGTCCATAAGGTTATAGAAATATTTTTATGAGAGTCCCATTAACATTGTTGAAAAAGGAAGTGATTCTACCCAAAGCTGCGGGTGACATAATCAGGCTAAGCCTACGATGACAAATCTCATTCTCATTTTCACCAATTTGCTCACTAAAATTCTGATTGCTGGCACAAAGTAATTACGTAGTGGAGGAGCTATTTATTACAGCTGACATTCTAATCAAGCAGCAGCAGGGGGCTAATCGACCAGTGTTATTGGATAAAGAATTACAAGTGGAAACAAAATTATAAATAAATGTCACACAACACTCACAGAACTTGAATATGCTAAAATTGATGACTAGGACCTGGTGATGCAATTAATTTTGATATAATGCCCAATACAGAGTGGCACTTATATGTCTGAATGCTGCATCTCCATGTGCTATGCCCACAACAGAAAAACAGGGCTATAGAAGGACTCAGAGCCCGAGGCACTAGACCCTTGTGCCTAACACATATCTCTTAGTCAATATCTCCCAAATCTTCTGGAATGCACCTGAAGGATGCAAAAATGTAAACTACACTTAGAGGATAAAAGTGTTCGTTTTCATGTTGAGGAAGTGAAGAGTTGCTAAACAAATGCAAATTTCTCCCTAAATGCCTGGACTAGCTGGCAAAGGTGATCATTTGGGCATTCATTCAAAGAAAATGTTTAGTGCTTCTAGAGGAAAGGTAACGTTTCAAAATAACCACCACCCCCACCACAACGAAACCATCAAAATACAGTTTATGTATAAAATGTTGACTCTTTTAATATGGATTTATGTTTTCACAAGTATTCAGTAGCTGTCCAAGTATAGCTCTAAAATTACTTCAACGGCCTTTTTTGCTGTCCCTTTTAAACCCCATCAAAGCAACTGAAACTCTGTATTTAATTTTTAAAAAGCATTCTAAAATGTCCAGGTTCTTAAACCCCAAAGGAAAACAGCAAAGCTAAGTCCTTCACAAGCAGTAACAGAACTGATCTCATTACGCACCGTTGTCCAAACACAGCCGCTCTTCAAACAGACCAGGCAGGGAAAGATCAAATGGAGGTGCTGGTTTCTATTTTATCTCTACCTAAAGGTTTTTCTCTTAAGCTGAAACTGAAGCTTATGCTTTTTACAGAGCTCAGTTGTTTTAAAAGGGAAAAAAAAACACCTCAAAGAAATTACTTTAGAAGCTAAAAATTATGGTTTAAATAATGTTAACACCATTGATCATAATTTGAAATACAAAATCAGCAATACAAAAAGACCCTTTAAATGTTCATACTAATTTCCCCCTCATCTTGGTTTCTTGGCTTCACAAGAACTCTGTTCACAGCAGTTGTTTTAGGAGAAAACAAACCTCTGTGCCACTTAACCCATTAGGAGGTAGTTAGTAATTTGTGTGCTTGATTCCATTCAATGAATACTTTGTAAGTCTAGTAAGTGCTTGGGACAGATCAGTGGAAAAAAACAAAAGAATCACTGCCCTTATGGAGCTGGAATTCCAATGGGAGAAGGCAAATAGTAAACATTACAAAAAGTAAACTATATAGTATGTTTGAATTGTTGGAGCTCAGAAAACAATACCCCAAAGCAAAACCGCCATTGCAAAACTGTAACTGAGACAGTGAAAGAGATCTGACCTAACTCACTCCATCTTGCGTGCTCCAACCTGTCCTTATTCATTCCTGGCCATAGGCCAAACTAACTTTGGGGGGAAATTAGTTTATACTTTTTTTTTTTAATTTTTTTTTTTTGAGACAGAGTCTCACTCTGTCACCCAGGCTGGAGTACAGTGGTGCCATCTCGGCTCACTGTAACCTCTGCCTCCAGGGTTCAAGCAATTCTCCTGCCTCAGCCTCCCGAGCAGCTGAGATTACAGGCGTGCACCACCACGCTTGGCTAACTTTTGTATTTTTGGTAGAGATGGGATTTCACTGTGTTGGCCAGGCTTGTCGCAAACTCCTGACCTCAAGTGATGGCCCTGCCTTGGCCTCCCAAAGTGCTGGGATTACAGGCATGAGTCACCACACCCAGCCGGAAATTAGTTTATACTTTAAAACAAAGATGATAACCCTTTCCCAAAACAAACCGCCTTCTTGCCTGGGGACTGACTTGCCTTGGTAGGACTAACAAATTAGCCAAAAGATTAGAAATTGTGGTTTAGGAGTCAGGCAGCAGGAGGCTACCAGATTCTGACCCTCCCCAAATTACTCCTGGGAATAACGTCACTATCGTAAAGCCAAAAATCAGTGCTTAAAATATTTTGCAGACCCTGCACATGATGGATCAGCTGGCACCACCCAGATCAATAAACTGGCTCACCCGGTCTTATGGACCCAACCCAGGAACTGACTCAGCACAAGAGGACAGTTTCCACTCCCTACGATTTCATCTCTGACTCAACTTACCAGCACTCCCGACTCACTGGCCCCCCACCCACCAAATTATCCTTGAAAACTCGGATCCCCGAATGCTCAGGGAGACTGATTTGAATAATAGCAAAACTCCAGTCTCCTGCACAGTCAGCTCTGTGTGAATTACTCTTTCTCTATCGCAATTCCTGTGTCTTAATAAATCAGCTCTGTCTAGGCAGTGGGCAAGGTGAACCCATTGGACAGTTAACAAAAGCATGGTGCTTTGGAGAGCTGAATACTTGGAACCAAAGAAGATTGGAAGGCCTCAGAAGCAAGGTTTCTCTGGCCTTCTCCTGTCCTCCTGTCCTCTGCCTGTCTTTATCCTCCCAAAGCAAGTCATAGAAACCAGATGATTTCTCTTCCCCAAGGAGGGGTCATAGAAACTAGAACCTTTCTCCCAAAAAGCAAGTCATAAAACCTGGAAAGGTCACTCTCTCCCTTCTCCCTTAATGCCCTCACTCCAGAGGGGTCCTGTTCCATATCTAGGGGGAAGGAATGCTACACAGAGAGGTCAGGAAGAACCTGAACAGACAGACCTTGCTGCCCTGCCCTCTGTTTATAACCATTAGATCACACTCTTGTCCAATCACATTTCTCCCTGGGTCTTTGCGTTTTCATTTCTGAAGATTCCCATGTCATGTAAAACATATATATATACACACACACACACACACACACATATATATATATATATATATTTTTTTTTTTGAGATGGAGTTTCACTCTTGTTGCCCAGGCTGGAGTACAATGGCGCGATCTCGGCTCACCACAAACTCTGCCTCCCGGGTTCAAGCGATTCTCCTGCCTCAGCCTCCCAAGTAGCTGGGATTACAGGCATGTGCCACCACACCCAGCTAACTTTGTAATTTTGTATTTGAGATGGGGTTTCTCCATGTTGGCCAGGCTGGTCTCGAACTCCTGACCTCAGATGATCCGCCTGCCTCAGCCTCCCAAAGTGCTGGGATTATAGGCGTGAGCCACTGCACCTGGCCTAAACATGTTATATTTGTTAACCTGTCTTTTGTTACTTATAGTGTCAGCTGTGACCCTTATAATAGTTTGGGAAAGACATCACCCATTTCCACCTCTCGAAATGTGTTAGAGTGAACAAGTATTAAATAGAGTAGGCAGCACTGGAGGAGCTGAGGGGGTTGGCAGATTGGACATCTTACCCAAGAGCTTTCCAGACAGAGAGAGCTAGAGTGGATGCCAGGAGATACGAGCATAGCTGGAATCATTGAGGAATGGCAAAAACCCATTGTGGCTGCAGCAGGCTGAGCAGGGCAGTGGTGAGAAGCTCAGAAAGGTTAAGAAAGAGCCTTCAAGGATCCTGATTTCTCCTTCCTAAAGGCATATTGCCAAGATGGCTGTATCTTGAAAGGTGACACATCCCACTGAAGAGCCTTGGGTCCAGAATGCTTACCCCATGTCTTCAAATCACTGAAGATAATACACTGTTTACACTGTTTCATTTTTCTAACTTGTAGAAGTCACCCTGCAAATCTCCATTTATTGCCACTTACCATCCTTACCATTTAACTTGGAAATGCTTCCCAGCAATAATTCTTTCTCTTTACTTGCAAAAAAAGATCTTCATTGGGAACTTCCTGCCTTCAGATGAATGTTTTAAACTTTACCTTTCTGTTGGCTACAAAGTCGTTGGCTCTTAAAAATGGCATTTGCTTTTAGTTCAGACATAAAACTTTCTTCTCCAGCCTTTCATCACAGTTGTGAACCTTACCAACTAAGACATTGAAGGAGATCAGAACGTGCCATCCCAAAATACACCACTTTGTCTTTTTTTATTAGTATTTTATTTTTTATTACTATTTTATTTTTTTATTTTTATTTTATTATTTTATTTTTTATTATTTTGAGCTGAAGGCAATTGAAAAACAAGTACTCTTTGCCCTTCCTCTTTCTGCCTAAAACCAGAGCATACATTTCCCATGAGAAAAGTACATTCCCAACACTGGGAAGAGAACATTCTTATCACCAGAGATGAAAAATTGAGTCTGTACAAGTTGAGTCTCACTTTGTGCCAAGGTGAGTCTGCACAAACACAGCTCATCTTCCATTAGTTTCCCCCAGACATTTCCGAGTCACATCCCACAATTTACTGCCCCAGAAGCTCAAACCTCTTTCTTTTCTAGTGACTTCCACACAACTTATCACTCTTTGCTAAAATAGTATATAAACTTATCACCCTTTGCTAAAATCGTGTATAAACTTATCACCCTTTGCTAAAATCGTGTATAAACTTATCACCCTTTGCTAAAATCGTGTATAAACTTACCACCCTTTGCTAAAATCATATGTAAACTTATCACCCTTTGCTAAAATCGTATATAAACTTATCACCCTTTGCTAAAATAGTATATAAACCCTGAGTCTAACCACTTTTTTAGGGGTTTTCACTTCTTTTCTATGAGGCCCCCATGCCATGTAAAAATACTAACATCAAATAAGATCTGTATGCTTTTTCTCCTGTTAATCTGCCTTTTGCCATTTTAATTCACAGGCTCAAGAGGGTAAAGGAAACGTTTTTCTTTCCCTACAATATTTTATCTCATTCCAATTCCTTCAATCCTCCACCTTCCACCCTACAGGCCTCTTTTCTGCACCTTCTAGAAAGAAAAATTATTTTTGCATTGTTCAGAGGGAGGCTGTCCATCTTGTGGTTCATTTATACTCTTTGCCTCCTAACTTCTTTTCCCATTTTGGTCATTTCAAAATATCATTATCAGAAAAAGTTGGACATAATATTTTATAAAATACATTTACCTACATTTGATAAAGTATCACTATTTCACCAAATCCCATTTTGTTTTTCTCTTACTGGGCACTTGGGAAACTAAATTTTCCAGCTCATCTTGCAGTTTTACTGGGCCATGTGACTCGGTATTGGCCAGTGGGGATGGGTGGAAATGACATAAACCACTCCCAGGTCTGAACATTGAAAAGAGATCATGCAGTCCTCATCCTCTCTTTGCTTTCCCTAACAATCTTGGAGGTCACATGTTGAGATTACATCACAAGAAGATGGAACCTGGATCCCAGGGTCTCCAGAAAAAGAATCCCCATTGGCCCACGCATGAATGAACTTTGGTTGTACCAAGCCATTGAAGCCACTGAATTTCAGAGTTATTTAGCTCTGTAACACAACCTAGAATATTCTATTATTATACTCTTATTTAATTTTTTTTCTGCTCCTCCATGCCCCCAAAAAATATTTCACAGCTGGAGAAGCCAGAGTCAGTGAAGCTACTAACCTGGCTAAGCTAGCACACCTAGTGAGTGAGCCACTCTTCGGTTCTCTCTGCATCATTACTACCCTGTTGCTAGTGCTCTTTTGTGTAAACTTTCTGTGTGGAAGAGGAAAAAGAGCTCCTAAGTTCTCAGCTGGGACCCTGTAGATTAGACTGACAAAAGACAGACTAACAAGAGAAAAACAAAGTTTATTAACACATCATATATATACATGGGAGGACCCAGAGATGAGTACTTAGTGTTTAGAACTTGGACACATACAGCATTTTAACAAAACAACAGGGCTGGGCACGGTGGCTCATGCTATAATCCAAGCTCTTTGGGAGGCCAAGATGAGTGGACCACAAGGTCAGGAGTTTGAAACCAGCCTGGCCAGCATGGTGAAACTCCATGTCTACTAAACATACGAAAATTAGCCAGGCATGGTGGTGCGTGCCTGTAGTCCCAACTACTCGGGAGGCTGAGGCAGTAGAATCACTTGAACCCAGGAGGTGGACGTTGCGGTGAGCCAAGATCACGCCACTGCACTCCAGCCTGGGTGACAGAGCAAGACTCTATCTCCAAAAAAAAAAAGAAGAATCAAAAAAAATACATATGTAGAAAAGTGGCAAGACAAAGAAAGGGATTTTGAGCTTCTAGAGTGACAAATTGTGGGACACTAAATGTGTGGGGGAAACTAATGGAAGATAAGGGATAGTTAGTCAGGTGAGTTATATAGCTTTTTGTGATCCCTTACCAATTTCTCTGGGCTGATAAAAGTCTACAGTTGTCTCTGGTGATTAACCTTTGTCCTTCCTTGGAGAGAAGAAGGGAGACTATCTTTCCAAATTTATGTTCTGCTTTGAGGTAAACTGGGGTGGAGCCAGGGTTTCTTCTTAATTGCCTTCAGCTAAAAGTAATCCTTAGGCTAAGGTGTCATATTCTGTTACCTTTCAGTAGTGGTCTACAACCCTCAGTGGACCATTCATCCCAAAGTATCATACACTTAATCTCTTCAAAAAGGTCATTTATTCTTATCTGCCACTACTCTGTTTAACATGTAATAAGGGCCAGGTGTGGTGGCTCACACCTGCAATCCCAGCACTTTGGGAGGCCAAGGTGGGCAGAGCACGAGGTCAAGAATTCGAGACCAGCCTGACCAACATAGTGAAACCCCTGTCTCTACTAAAAATACAAAAAATTAGCCAGGCATGGTGGCAGGCACCTCCCAGCTACTCGGGAGACTGAGGCAGGAGAATTGCTTGGACCCAGGAGGTAGAGGTTGCACGCCACTGCACTCCAGCCCTGGCAACAGTGTGAGACGCTGTCTCAAAAATGAATAAATAAATAATTTTTTTAAAACCTGCAATAAGAGACACACTGTAGCTATGAGGTCATGATGGGAGAGATCATAATCCTCTCTGATATTCAGCTTATAGAGCCAGAATAGCTCACAAGTTTTATGCTTCCAGCCATGATGACTAAATAAACAAAAAGCCATGTGCCACAACAAGGACTATAAAGAGAGACCAGAGCAAAATTCATCATGTACTATAATAGGTGGAAGCAAATAATCAGAATTCAGCCCTTTCTAGTATCATGTGGGTTAGAACCTCAAAGCCACCTCAACATACTCCCATCTATAAATAATGATACCTCCCGAAAGACATGAGAAACATAACTATCCATTTACCTGTGTGTGTGTGTACCTGTCCAGGCTTTAGAGATACCTTTGTGCACTTCCTTATATCTATTCTTCCCTCTCTATGTAGATGGCACCCAGTAATGAAAACCAGAAACCTGAGCATCATCCCTGACTTACCCATTTCTTTCACCCAATATCAGGTCCAGTAATTCTTCCTCCAAAATAATCTTCATTCCAGGCTTTTTCTCTCCATCTTCAATACCAACTCATCTCTTTCCTGAGTTAATGGAGTATATTATTAACTGGTCACCTGGCTTTCACCTGAAATCTCCACTAGCCCAATCTCCTCAACAAAAGGAATCTAAAAACATAAGTCAGATCATGTCATCTCTTCACTTAAAACTATTTTTGGATTTTTGTTTTGTTTTGTTTTGTTTTGTTTTTGAGACAGGGTCTCGCTCTGTTGCCCAGGCAAGAATGCAGTGGAGCAATCACAGCTCACTGCAGCTTCAACCTTCTGGGCTCAAACAATCCTCCTACCTCAGCTGGGACCCCTAGCACACACTACCAAGACCAGCTATTTTTTTTTTTTTTAATACAGACATGGTCTCACTATGTTGCTCAGGCTTTGTCTGTTCTCACATTGCTATAAAGAACTACCTGACACTGGGTAATTTACAAGAAAAGAGGTTTGATTGGCTCACAATTCCACAGGCTGTATGGGAACTATGGTTAGGGAGGCCTCAGGAAACTTACAATCATGGCAGAAGGTGAAGGGGAAGCTGGCATGTCCTACATGGCCAGAGCAGGAGGAAGAGAGTATGAAGTGGGGTGGGGTGCTATACACTTTTAAACAACCAGATATCATGAGAGTTCAATCATGAGACAACACTAGGGGATGGTGCTAAACCATTAGAAATCAGCCCCATGATCCAACCACCTCCCATCAAGTCCCTCCCTCAACATTGGGGATTACAATTCAGCATGAGGTTTGGGTGGGGACACAGAGCCAAACCATATCAGGCTTCTACTTAAAATTTGTAAATGGTTTCTTGTTGCGCCTAGAATGGAATCCAAACTCTGTACAGTAGTCTCCAATATTCCATTTGACCTGGCCCTGCCTGTCTCTCTTGCCTCATCTCGCAGAGTTTTCCTTACTCCCCCCTTTCCAATCACTGTCTCCTCAGCAGCTTTCTCTCATCTTTGCCTCTATATTTGTTCTTACCTGTGTCTGAAATGCTTTGCCCTGTCTCCCCCCATGGCCAACTTCTCATCCCTCAGGATTATATTTAAATGTCACCTCTCTAAGGTGGCCATCCTGACCACCATACCTGAAGAAGTTCCCTTACCCATTATTCTCTGTCATGGTATTCATTCTCTTCAGAAAACATATCAGTCTGTGCAGCCATAAAAAAGAATGAGTTCATGTCCTTTGCAGGGACATGGATGAAGCTAGAAACCATCATTCTCAGTAAACCAACACAGGAACAGAAAACCAAACACCGCATGTTCTCACTCATAAGTGGGAGTTGAACAATGAGAGCACATGGACATAGGGAGTGGAACAACATACACCAGGGCCTGTCGGGGGATGGGAGGAAAGGGGAGGGAGAGTATTAGGACAAATACCTAATGCATGCAGGGCTTAAAACCTAGGTGACAGGTTGATGGGTGCAGCAAACCACCATGGCACATGTATAGCTATGTAACAAACCTGCATGTTCAGCACATGTATCCCAGAACTTAGGGTAAAATTTTTAAAAATAATAAATAAATAAATAAAATAAAACTTACTAATCTGTAATTATCTTATCCATCTTGTGTTTATTTGCCTACCTTCCCCACTGGAATGTAGCATTCCTAAAGGTGAAATAACAATGATGAATACTTTCTTTGTTTTTTGAGACAGAGTCTTGCTGGAGTGCAATGGTGTGATCTCTGCTCACTGCAACCTCCACCTCCAGGGCTCAAGCAATTCTCCTGCCTCAGCCTCCCGAGTATCTGGGATTACAGGAATGCCCCACCATGCCCAGCTAATTCTTTTGTGTTTTTAGTGGAGACGGGGTTTCACTGTGTTGGCCAGGCTGGTCTCGAACTCCTGATCTCAGGTGATCCACTCGCCTCGGCCTCCCGAAGTGCTGGGATTACAGGTGTAAGCCACCGTGCCTGGCAATAATGAATATTTTCTTTGTGCCAGATGCTGTGTTGAGCACAAATATAGCCTGCCAAGTATCTCCCAGAAACACCTTTTGCTTTTAATACCCAAACTTCATAGAATGTATGTATCTCTCGATACAGAGTCCACTTGTTTATACAGTGGATATGATCCCAAAAGGTACCAGGAACACACATGTTATGATGTAGTCTTTAGATATTGGATGTTGCTGTTGCTAAGAGTGACCCTCAGAGCCTCATGCTCAGCATGAGTCATACTATACTATGTACAGGTGATTGTCTTGAAAACATTTCCCAGTGCTTTCCATTTTGAGCCATTGTTCTGCCTAGAGCTGTACAATGAGTACCAGAAAAGTTGATAGCTTTAAAGAGAATTATGGAAAAGGAGTTAAAAAAATAAAAATAGTGATTACAATGGAAAATATGGTAATACACATAAAGCAACTGTTTTAATTTTCTGATGTTTAATGTTTTAAACATTTCTAATACATAGGTGTGTGAGTGGGGGAAAACACTTTCTATAGCTCTTTTTTTTTTTTTTTTTTTTTAAGACAGGGTCTCCCTCTGTCACCCAGGCTGGAGTGCTGTAGCATGATCTCAACTCATGGCAACCTCCACCTCCCAGGCTCAAGCAATCCTCCTGCCTCAGTCTCCTGGGGAGCTGGGACTACAGGCACACACAATCGCACCTGGCTAACTTTTATATTTTTTGTAGAGATGGAGTTTTGTTATGTTGCCCAGGCTGGTCTTGAACTCCTGAGCTCAAGTGATCCGCCTGCCTTGGGCTCCCAAAGTGCTAGGATTACAGGCATGAGCCACCATGCCCAGCCTTCTGTAACCTTTTATGTTTATTGATTGAGACCTACAAATTAAACTCACAAAAGACAGATTACCAAGAGAAGAGACCGATTTTTATTCAAGTAAGTATGTGGGAGGTCACAGAAAAATATGACTCAAAGAGGCAGTTAGAATTTGGGGATTATATACATGTTAATAGGGGATAGAGAGGAGAAGGGAATACTTCTGGGAGAACAAATGAGTTTGCAGAAGAAGAAAGTAGAAAGAAGGGCACTTATAGAAATACGATGATTTTTTTGAAAGCTAAATGGTCCCTTAGAATAGATGAGAGATATGATAGTTTGTACCAATGTCTGCCCAGGTATGGTACCAACTTCTTGGCACACAGAAGGAAGATTAGAGTTGCTCTTGGAAAGGGAATTTATGACAATTGGGTTCTTTGGGGAGGCTCTGCTTTTAGGCAGATAAGAGATTTCAGGAAATGAAATTCCTTCAGCTCAAAATAACTCTTATGCCAGAAGTGGCATTTTTGGGATGGCATATCCTGATTCCCTTCAAGTGTCTTAGTGTCCTTTAGTTATGCTTTAGAAAATTGGTTGGGGATTTGGGGTTGATGTGTAATGTATTATAATTTTTTTTAATTTTAAAGTAACATGAAATAGAGCCCAAATAGCACAAAATGTCTAATTTTCAGACATAGAGTGCTGATATTTTAAAAGAGATGCTGGTATTAACTCATTCCAAACAAATCTCTATTTTGTGTGATGGGTATTCTCATTCACCTTCCCTCTTTTCGTAAGGCATAGAAAGGTTAAGTAGCATGCCCAAGACCTAATGAAGTAGGAAATAGAGCTGGAACCTGAACCTAGACATTCTATATCTGAACACACTATAGGAGACTCAAGGCCGGTTGAGGTGGCTCATGGCTGTAATCCTAACATTTTGAGAGGCCAAGGAGGGTGGATCACCTGAGGTCAGGAGTTTGAGAACAACCCCATCTGTACTCAAAATACAAAAATTAGCTGGGTGTGGTGGCAGGCGCCTGTAATGCCAGCTACTCAGGAGGTTGAGGCAGGAGAATCACTTGAACCCAGGGCGGGTAGAAGTTGCAGTGAGCCGAGATCATGCCACTGCACTACAGCCTGGGTGACAGAACAAGAGTTGGTCCCGAAGAAGAAGAAGTAGAAGAAGGAGGAGGAGGAGGAGGACGCAGCAGCAGAGGAAGAGGAAGAGGAAGAAGAAGAAGGAGGAGGAGGAGGAGAAGGAGAA
>NW_012116821.1:9547709-9560768 GCF_000951035.1 Colobus angolensis palliatus | reverse complement strand
AGAAGGAGAAGGAGAAGGAGAAGGAGAAGGAGAAGGAGAAGGAGAAGGAGAAGGAGAAGGAGAAGAAGAAGAAGAAGAAGAAGAAGAAGAAGAAGAAAAGAAGGAGAAGGAGAAGGAGAAGGAGAAGGAGAAGAAGAAGAAGAAGAAGAAGAAGGTTTGAGGGCCGGGTGCAGTGGCTCACACCTTTAATCTCAGCACTTTGGGTGGCCGAGGTGGGTGGATCGCTTGAGCTGAAGAGTCCAAGACCAGCCTGGGCAACATGGTGAAACACCGTCTCTACTAAAAATGCAAAAAAATTAGCTGGGTGTGGTGGTGTGCGCCTGTAGTCTCAGCTAATCGGGAGGCTGAGGTGAGAGTTCTCCATACCCTGAGCCAGGGAGGCAGTGGTTGCAATGAGTCGAGATGGCACCACTGCACTCCAGCCTGGGTGACAGAGTGAGACCTCATCTGAAAAAAGAAAAAGGTTCTAGGTGCCTCTCCTAAGGAAAAGCCCACCTCCATCTCATGCACTTTATACCCCAATGCCTGACCGGGCTCAGCATATAGTATTAATAAATGATCAATTAATATTGATCCTGAACAAATGTATTAATGAATAGATGAATAAAAACACACTAATTAAGTTTTGCCTTAATAACTGGCCTGTACTCTTCAAAAGTGTCAAGATCCTGAAAGTCCAAAGCAAAGGAACTCCTCGATTGAAGCAAACCAAAATTAAATGCCACGAGCGATCCTAGACTGGATCCTTTTGCACTAAAGGATGCTATTGAGGCAATTGGCAAAACTTGAACAGACTTGGGATTAGACGGCAGTAACCGTGGTGGACTGACAACCCGCGTAAGTGATCTAAAGATTCCTTCAAAGTGAAAAAAATCTGAGCGAGCTACGACAAATGCAGAAAGACATCTTATCTGGCCTTTCCTTATGAGAGCTTTAGGAAGGTTAGCTGCCACAGCTCCTCCGCCTCCCGCACCTCCAATCTGAGAACTGACCTTGAGCACTGGCCATTCCAGAAGATTGTGTAAAACAGCCTCATCCAAACCTTCCATCTTTTGAAGCTGTAAACACCACTCGCTAGTAAGTACATCTACACACCCCTCTATCTAGCTGTTCTCTAGCTTCATCTGAAAACTCCTACATGTGTAAATAAACTTTTCTCTGGTTCATCTGTCTATTGTTAATTTCTGGGGTCCCCCATCATCCAAGCCTAAGACAGTAGAGGAAAAATTTTTCTCCCAACACAACCTATCAGTGTTAATTTCCTGATGTTGATGGTTGTGTTATGGTTATTTAGGACAATGTTTTTGTTTATCAGGAAGAAAACTGCTTTCTGTGAACACATTTGCCATGAAGTCTATGAAATTTTTTTTTTTTTTTTTTGAGTTATGAGGTAGATAAAGTCTGCACTCACTCGCAGAAGGAGATGAGCAAGTTCTATGATAGTGGAGGAATGAGTACAGACAGCCACAAATATTAAGGCTAGTGGCCACACCTGTCAACAGAGGTAGAGTTGGTGGAACCCAGGAGAATTTCCTGCAGGCTCAGACGTCTGGACATCAAGTGCTAGCTGCCCCCATGCAGTAACAGCCAATTAGGAGAGGAGTCCAGGGTGAACTTTCAGGTGACTTCCTTATATCCCCACCTCTAATCATTGACGTCACCGTCTGCACCCACTCTAGAGCCCACCTGAGCTGCCCATAGTTAGGCTGTAATTGAAGAAACAGTCTTGTGTTGGTCATCAGTTGTCCCTAATAAAGTCCATTTGGGACGACTCCAAAGATGATTGCCACGAAAATGGAATTTTCCTTTCTTTCTCAAAAGGTTTGCTATCAAACACCTACCTGGGTTTTTTGGTTTTTTGTTTGTTTGTTTGTTTGCTTTTTGAGACGGAATCTTGCTCTGTCACCGAGGCTGGAGGACAGTGGCTGATCTCGGCTCACTGCAAGCTCCGCCTCCCGGGTTCACGCCATTCTCCTGCCTCAGCCCCTCGAGTAGCTGGGACTACAGGCGCCCGCCACCACGCCTGGCTAATTTTTTTGTATTTCTTTTAGTAGAGACGGGGGTTTCACCGTGTTAGCCAGGATCTCCTGACCTCGTGATCCACTGGCCTCGGCCTCCCAAAGTGTTGGGATTACAGGCATGAGCCACCGCGCGCTCGGCCACCTACCTGAGTTTTTCTCAACATCAGCTGACAAGGAAGGTGCAGACCCGACCAAGTGTATAGCAGTCTGTTTTCCATGACAAATGTCTTCATTTGGGGAACAATTTAGATTCTTGGCTCTCTGACTTCCTGCTGACACTGAGATAAATGCTGAGAGTCTTGGAGACTTATTTTAATTCCATTTTATATATTAATTTGATGCAAAGACATCATTAACTCTTCCACCATACCTTTTTCTCTGGATACTTCCCTTAACTACCTGGGAATCTTGCTGATTCTCACAGATTAATGAGAGTAGCGCTAACTTTTGGTACACTTAAAAGGCCCAGTGGGGCTTCTTGTTTCTTCTTCACCTCTTAGTATCAGCCATAACTCCCTAAGTTTATGTTCTATTTGTTGAGTATCACTTTAGGCTTTATTCTCACTGTGTGGAGGATTTTATCACCATGAATCGACCCAGTTACTATGCCCATTTAATTATATTGCCTAACTTTCTTCTTTGGATAAATCTTTCAAAATCTTAAGAAGGCATTTTAGAGAGTGATCAGACTGGTTTCCAGGGTTTTAATCTTCACACTGAAGAATTTTATTTAAAATGGGTATAGTTAAAAACAAAACAAGATCTAGACATAGAAAAATTATTGGAAGAAAATACATCAAAATATTTTTTTAATTCCTATATGAGTTATATAATATTCATAAAGGAAAAATACAATTACCTTGTTAAATAAAATGAATACAGAAATTGCCTTTCTCTTTTAAAAATTTTACATGTGTCTTTTGATCAATGTGAAAATAGAGTAGCCCTAGTTTGACACAATACTTTTTCCCCAAAAATAGCTATAAGGAATATTTCTCTGATACAAAACTTATTTCCTATTAACCCTCACTATAAAATAAGTTATGTGGTCCCATTGGGAAAAAAAATCCCTCACTAAACTAAGTTTTAAAAGAGTTGAATAAGAAAGAAAACTCTCAGTAGTGATCTTGCAGTACTTTTAAAACTTGCAGATATACTCAAAACAACAGATAGCATAGTTTCTGTTAATAAAAGTCGCATCCTCCCACCTGTCCATCCAATCAACAGGTCACCCAATTCCTGATCTGCTGGGATCCTGGAGAAACCCTGGTGAACAAGACAGGCCATCTTTCCACTCTGAAGCAAGCAGGTCACTGCCTCAGTCAGTTCAGGCTGCCATAACAGACTGCCACAGACCAGGCAGCCAATAGACAACAGAAAGTTATTGCTCACAGTTCCAGAGGCTGCGAAGTCCAAGATCAAGGCACCAGATTCAGTCTCTGGTGGAGGCTCACTTCCTAGTTCATAGATGGAAGGTCAACTTCTCACTGTTAGTTTCTCACATGGACAAAGGGGCAAGGGACCTCTTGTGCGGGGGGAGGGTGATCTCTTTCGTTTATTTTATTTATTATTTATTTATTTATTTATTTATTTATTGAGACAGAGTCTCACCCAGACACCCAGGTTGGAGTGCAATGCACCCGCCAGCATGCCCAGGTAATTTTTGTAGTTTTAATAGAGACAGAGTTTCACCACATTGGCCAGGCTGGTCTTGAACTCCTGATTTCAAGTGATTCACCTGCCTCAGCCTCCCAAAGTGCTGGGATCACAGGCATGAGCCACCACATCCATCCTGGGGGTCTCTTTTAAAAGAACGCTAATCCCTTTCATGTGTGCTCTGCCCACATGACTTAATCATCTTCCTAAGGCCCCACCTTCAAATACCGTCACAGTGGGGATTAGGTTTTAACATATAAATTTAAATTTGGGTGGGAAAGACACACATGTAGTCTACAGCCACTGTGAATGATTACAATTAATAGGTACATGGAACCCTGAGAGCAGAAAAGGGGGCAGCTGGAAGTAGTGAACAGTCTTTTTGGACAATATCTTGATAAATTTCCTTAGAATTTCTTATACTTTCATAATGTTTTTTAGCTGCAAATTTCCATATAACTCTCATTAGTTCCTTGTTTGGCTAGGGGAACAGATCCCTTTCATCACAGCCTTACTATTGGATACTGAAATTATCTGCTCCCTTCCCCTGGAGAGCTGAGACCATGTGTCCAATTCATCTAGTCCTTTCAGGGCCTGGCTCAAATCATATATTTAATAAATGTGTGATTGATATAGTTTGGATATTTGTCCTCACCCAAATCTCATGTTGAATTGTAATCCCCAGTGCTGGAGGTCTCAGGTATTTCTTTATAACAATGCAGGAACAGCATAATACAGAAAATTGGTACCAAGGAATGGGACATTGCTATAAAGATACATGAAAATGTGGAAGCAACTTTGGACCTGGGTAACAGGTAGAGGTTGGAAGAGTATGGAGGGCTCAGAAGAAGACAGTAACATGAGGGAAAGTTTGGAACTTCTTAGAGACTGATTAAATGGTTATAACCAAAATGCCGATAGTGAAATGGACAGTGAAGTCCAGGCTGAGGAGGTCTCAGGTGGAAATGATGAAATTATTGGGAACTGGGGCAAAGGTTATATGTGTTATACCTTAGTGAAGAACTTAGCTGCATTCTGTTCATGCCCTAGGGATCTGTGGAAGTTTGAATCTAAGAGTGATGAACCAGGGCATCTGGCAGAATAAAAGCACCAAAGTGTTCAAGATGTGGCCTGGCTGCTTCTAACAACCTAATTTCAGATGCAGGAGCAAAGCAATGACTTAAAATTGGAATATTTAAACAGGAAGCAGAGCATAAAAGTTTGGAAAATTTGCAGCATAGCCATGTGGCAAAGAAAAACAAGTTTTTTATGAGAGGAATTCAAGCAGGCTGTGGAACAACCACTTGCTAGAGATACTTGCATAACTAAAAGGGAGCCAAGTACTAATATCCAAGACAATGGGGAAAAGGCCTCAAAGACATTTCAGAAATCTTCATGGCAGCCCCTCCAATCACAGGCCCTAGGGTCTAAGAGGGCTGAATGGTTGTGTGGGCCAGACGCAGAATTCTATTGCCCTGTACAGCCTTGGGACACTGCTCCCCACATCCAGGTCACTCCCTCTCAAGCTGGGGCTCAGAGGGGCCCAGTTACAGCTTAGGCTGCTACTTTGGAGGGCACAAGCCATAGGCCTTGGTGGCTTCCATGTGGTGTTAAGCCTATAGGTACACAGAATGCAAAGTGTTGGATTCTTGGCAGCTTCAGCCTAGATTTCAGAGGATGTACAGAAACACCTGGGTGTTCAGGCAGAAGTCTGCTGCAGAGGTGGAGCTCTCACAGAGAACCTCTACCACAGCAGTGCAGAGGGGAAATGTGGGGTTGGGGGCCCCACACAGATTCCCCACTGGTGTACTGTGTAGTGGAGCTATGAGAAGGGGGCCATTGTCCTCTAGACTTCAGAATGTAGAGCCACTGACAGCTTGCACCCTGTGCCTGGAATAGCCACAAGCACTCCCCTACAGCCTTTGAGAGCAGCTTTAGTGGCTAAACCCTGAAAAGCCACAGTAGTAGAGTTGTCCAAGGCCTTGGGAGCCCACCCTTCTTATCAGTATGCCCTGGATGTGGGACAAAGGAGATTATTTTGGAGCTTTAAGATTTAATGAGTACACTGCTGGATTTTAAACTTGTTTGGGGCATGTAGCCCCTCTCTTTTGGCCAATTTTCCCCTTTTAAAATGGGAATGTTTGCCCAATGCCTATACCCACATTGTATCTTGGAAGTAACTAACTTGTTTTTTATTTTACAGGCTCATGAGTAGAAGAGATTTGCCTGGTCTCAGGTGAAATTTTAGACTTTTAAGTTAATGCTGGAATGAGTTACAACTTTCAGGGACTATTGGGAAGGCATGATTGGATTTTGCAATGTAAGAAGGACATGAGATTTGAGAGGGGCCAGGGATAGAATGATATAGTTTGGATATTTTGCCCCATCCAAATTTCATATTGAATTGTAATCCCCAGTGCTAGAGGTGGGGCCTGGTGGGAGGTGTTTGGATCATGAGGGTAGATCCCCCATGGCTTGGTTTTGTTTTTGTGATAGTTCTCATGAGATCTGATCATTTAAAAGTGTGTAGCACCTGCCCCTCACTCTCACTTGCTTGCTCCTGCATTCCTCATGAACATGCCTGCTCCACCTTTGCCTTTCACCATGACTGTGTTTCCTGAGGCCTTCCTAGAAGCTGAACAGATGCCAGCACCATGCTTTCTGAAAGCCTGCAGAACCATGAACCAAATAACCCTCTTTCATTATAAATTATCCAGTCCCTGATATTTCTCTATAGCAATGCAAGAATAGCCTAATACAGTGGTGAATTGTTTTCTGATGGGTAACAGACAGGACATCCTTGCCTTCTACAGGGTACATGGAATTCATTCTGTGAATCTAAAAAATGACAAATCAGTGAGAACGATTATTCATTACTGGTAGGAAGTGGGGATTGGGGAGCTTAAAGGTATTATTCTTAAATGCAAACATGTAAAATAGTTTACACATACATACTCTGTGAGCACTTCTCCTGATCTTATCCAGATAGTGGCTATAGTGGTGACCTGAGATGGCCCAGGCATGGTGAGAGCCTCAACAGATCAAGGGCCGCCACTCATCCACACGTATGTATATAGGAAAACAAAATGTATTAACATTGGTGTATTCATCAACTTGTCTGCTCCTTTCATTCACCAAAGAGGATCCCAACATTTCTGGTCCAACTTCCCTTCCTCCCAGCTACACTCAGCCTCTGAGGAGAGGCCACTCTGCACAGTTCCTCCTGGAGTTTATATGATAAGGAAGTCAAAGGAGGAGGAAGAGTTTGTAGAGAAGAAAAAAACCTTTTTTCCTCTACCCTCCTGGGTTCTCCAACTGGGGGCTTATAAATTAGACTGACAAAAGACAGATTAACAGCAGAAGCCAAACAGAAGTTATATAAATGCATGCATCGAACATACACATGGGAGAACTCAGTGATGAGTAACTCAAAGGGGTGGTTGGAACTTGGGCTTATACAGTATCTTAATGAAAGAACAGTACATTTTTAGAGAAAGAACAAGACAAAGGAAAAGAACTTTTTGGGTTTCTAAAGGTAGAAAATTATGGAGAGGCAGATATCTGGGGGAACTAATGAAAGATAAAGACTAATTAGTAAGGCTTCTTATGTAGATTGTTCCTGTGCTCTCTCTGGGCTGAAAGGTCTAGAATTGTCTTCGGTATATAACTTCTGTCTTTCCTGGGAGAGAGGGGAGGTGGGGCACCTTTCCAAATGTATGTCCTGCTTTTATAAAAATAGAGGGAGTGTAGAGCTTTTCTGGTATCTGGATCTTTTCTATTGCTTTTAACTCAAAATAATCCCTATGCCAACATGGCACATTTTGGGATGGCGTATTCTGTTACTCTCCAAGTTTAAAGAGATTTAGTCAAGCTACATCCTGAAGAGATCCCACAGCTGGGAGCCAACACACTAAGGCTGGGGAGAGAGTGTTTGAGGTAATATAGTGGCCAAAAAGAGGCTGTAAGTGTGGGTTATGACATGGCTTGTGGAAGAAAAACACGGAACCTGAGAGGGGCTGCTAGGGCGTATGACAGTCTTCTTTATCACCTTGAAGAGACCTGAATGAAGAAAATAAGCACATATGTATCTATCCGCGTATCTATCTTCTTTGCCTTTTGGGACCACACTTATTTAAATGTGACATTTTTTTCCAGGACTGAATGCTGAAGTCACACAGCATACCTAGCACCTCTGCTCGGTTCTCATGAGAACTGATGTGTATCTCCCACTCACTGTGTCCACGAATGAACTTCTGATCTTCCTTCACAATCTGCTCTACCCACAGCCACCCCTTCTCAGATGATGGCAACTCCACCTTTCCAGACACTTAAGCCAAAACCCATGGTATTCTCCATGACATCTGCCTTCATTCCAACATCCAATTCATCAGGAAATCCTGTGGGCCATCCCTTGCAAATATATCCAGAATTTGACCACTTCTCACCACCACCAGGACTCCTCCCTATGTGAGCCTCCATGATCTTGGGTAATAGTAATGGCCTCCCAACCTGCCCTCCTTGCATCCACCCTTGCCTTCCTACTACTATTCTCAATAGAGCAGCCAGAATGATATTTATAAAAATAAGTCAGCACATTTTCCTCCTAAGCTCAAAACATTGCAATAGTGTTCCTTTCTCTTAAGATAAAAGCCAACATCCTTTTAACAGCCTAGCAGGATATGTCTTTCCCCACCTATCTTACTTCATCTCCCTTGGGATGACTCCCCTTCGGCCACAATGGCTTCCTCAATCTTTCACACCTTCACTGAGTATGCTTCAGCTTGGGGACTTAGGGACCATGGCTGTTTCTTCCGTTGAAATCCTTAATAGCCTCAAGGCTAACTTCCTCCTCTCCTTTGTAGGGCCTTAAAAATCATACCCCAAAATGAAGCCCTCAGAAACAGCCTCAGAAACTGAAGAGTCTCTCTAACCTTCTCCTGCCCTCCTGTCCCTGGTCCCTCATCCTCCCCAAGACCAGCCAAAGAAGCTAGAATCCTTCTTCCCCAAGGCAGGTCATAGAGACTGAACCCCTTTTCTCCAAAGCCAGCCATAAAACCTGAAAATAGCATTCTAACTCTCCCCTCCCCCACCTTTCTGTTTAAAAACTGGCCATACAGAAATGATCTCACCTACCTTGTTTGACTATAGGTCATAAGACCCCTATTCCAGAGAGGGCCCTGCCCCATACCCAAGTCAGGAATGCTACACAAAGAGGCCAAGAATAATCTGAACAGACAAGCCTTGCTGTTTCCCCACCCAGTCTATTACCATTAGGTCATACTTTTTTTGTCCAATCACATTTCTACACAGCTGTCCACACTTTGTTTGAACCTATACATAAACCTAGGCAGTTTCCCCATATCTTTGGGTCTTCATTCTGAAGACTCCCATGTCACATAAAACTATGATCAAATAAATTTGTATGCCTTTTTTCCAATTAATCTGCCTTTTGTCAGTGATTTTCAATGAGTCTTCAGAGGGTGATGGGGAAGGTTTCCCTTTGCTCCTACGCTTTCAAGTCTGCTCAAATATCACCTTCCTAATGAGACATACTGCTTTAAAAATTTGCCACTCTCTCAGCCAGGCGTGATGGCTCACACCTGTAATCCTAGCACATTGAGAAGCCAAGGTAGGCGGATCACTTGAGGCCAGGAGTTTGAGATCAGCCTGGCCAACATGGTGAAACCTCCTCTCTACCAAAAATACAAAAATGAGCCTGGCATGGTGGCAAGCCCTGCAATCCCAGCTACTCAGGAGACTGAGGCAAGAGAATCACTTGAACCTGGGAGACAGAGGAGGTCGTAATGAGCCAAGATCACACAACTGCACTCCAGCCTGGGTGACAGAGCAAGACTCCATCTCAAAAATAAATAAATAAATAAATATTTACCACTCTCCTGTAAAACCCCCATTCTTGATCCCCTTTACCCTGCTCTATTATTTTTAACACCTACCACCTTATCAACGATGCTGATTGTTTAACCCAACCAGAGTGTAAGCTTCCTGAGTCCACGAAGGCAGACCTCTGTTTTGATCCCTACTGTATTCCTATCACTTGGAATAGTGTCTAGCACAGTGTAACAGCTCAGTAATTATTTGACGAATGAATAAATAAATAACTATAATTGGTTTATACCAACAAGCAATCAAGGATGGCGTCAAGGCTTGGGGACCTACCAGTGCCAGGACCAGCCATTGTGAGCTGGGCTGTGAGGAGCTAGTTTTACCTCATGACAGATGCCAGCTGCGGTTCACAGTCAAGCTCCAGAGCACCTGACACACAGACTTTTATCTTCATTATTAATCTGCTTTGCAGCAGGACAAAGGTAAGGACATTAAAGTTGACACAATTCAATGACAACTCCTACAGCATCAGTGCTTCTCTTTGTTCGATGGCTGGAAATGCAGCAGGTCCCAAGCTCCAGGCCAGATGACGGCGGTGGATGGTTTCAACAAAAATCTTGGATATATGTGATAACTCACATGTGGACACGCTTTATAAATTCCTTTCAGGAGGTCTGAGTGCTGAAGCAACTGGTCTCCAACACAATATCTGGCAGCAGTAGGCAAGGTGGAAAGGAAAGCCAGGGGGAACCTCAGGGGTCTCTTCACCTTTTCTGGGAAGAAATGTTTACCTCTGCACTCTCAAGGTAAGAACAAACAATGTTTACCCCCTTCACCCTGAATCAGGAACAAATGTACCTAACACTGCAGTTACAGGGCCTTACCAGGAGCCGAAACTCAGCCCTGAAAATGAGCGCTGTGAGAACTGTGAGAAAGACGAATCAATAAGCTCTGGGGCTGGGTGGTGTGTGAGGGGGGTGCTGCACACATAATCAGAAAATTGAGCTTTTCTCAGCTTTGAACCTAAAATACCTGAGGGGAATCATGATAGAACACAGGACACATTTCACTGAGTGGTCCTACGGACAGTGCAGTTAATTCTGCTTGCTTGTGTTTTATGTGCTCTGTGTGTGTGTGTGTGTGTGTGTGTGTGTGTGTGTTATGTATGAAAGTATAAGCCAGGTGTGTTGGCTCACACCTGTAATCCAAGCACTTTGGGAAGTTGAGGTGGGAGGATCACTTGAGCCCAGGAGTTTGAGACCAGCCTGAGCAACATATAAGGAGACCCCATTTCTACAACAAATAAATAAATAAAATTAGCCAGATATGGTGGTGCACGCCTGTGGCCCCAGCTACTCAGGAGGCTGAGGTGGGAGGATTGCTTGAACCCGGGAGGCAGAGGCTGTAATGGACTGTGATTGCGCCACTGCACTCCAGCCTGGGTGACAGAGCAAGACCCTGATTCCAAAAAAAAAAAAAAAAAAAGGATGAATGTGCATATATAATACATATATAATATATATTTGTAAAAGAAAATTGCTATTTTTCAAGATAATCAAATGTTGTGAATTGAATTATGGCCACCCTCACACCACACACCAAAAACATTTATGTGTTGAACTTCTAACCCTGTGTACCTCCAAATGTGACCTGATTTAGAGATGGTATCCTTACAGAGGTAAGAAGTTAAAACGAGGTCATCAGAGCAGGCCCAAATCCAATATGACCGATTTCCTTATAAAAAGATGATACTAAGACTCTGGCATACATAGAGGGAAGATGACGTGAAGAGACACAGGGAGAAGGTGGCCATGCACACACCAATGACAGAGACCTGGAACAGATCCCTCCCTCACAGCCCACGGAAGGAACAAGCCCTGCCAATACCTTGATCTCAGGCTTCTACCTTCAGAACAGTGAGACAACACATTTCTGTTACGGAAGCCACCCAGTCATAGCACTTTGTTATGGCAGCCCTAGGAAACTGAGATCAAGGAAAGTACATTCCACTGTGTAGTTAATACGATAATCCCTCCTCAGCTTACTTCATTGCTATTTAAAAACTCACTTTGACCTGATCTTTCAGGTTATGTAGCAATGGGCCATGGTGGGCACCGCCAAAACCCAAAATACCAATTTCAGCGTTCAGCATGTTACAAAAGTCTGTCATTCACCAGGAGAGCTTGTTCGCATTACCTATGGCTGCCTTCACTCATCCTCCATTTCCCTTTCAACCAGGACTTTCACTCAAAACTTGGAAAACTTATCAATGCCTCCAACATCCCCCACCCCCTGCCCCATCCCTCCTCCCCAAGTCTCCCTCGAAGAATAGCTTGACTAGTGATTCCTTTTGGGGAAACCAGATTACTCTTTTTCTCAATTCTCCCTGAACCATAAATTCATGCCTTTTGGGGTGGGCCTTCCACAGCCCATTCCACAGCAGATTTATTGCCCACTCCATCTCCCTTTTGCACTACTTTATCTGCTGTATTTTAATTGGGTAATAAAACTCTGTGTGCCACCCAGAAAAATTCCAGAGCAAGCAATCAGCAGGGACATTCTCTCAGCAGCCAATTTCTAATTATTTATTCAAGCCCAAAGCCTAATTCCACCCCTGAGTATGGTGGTTCTGAGCTGCTGCACTCGCTGAGTAGAGCCAGAGCCAGAGTGTGGTAGGGGTGAGTGGCCAACACTGAAGCGCATCCCTGGACAGGAGACTGTCTCTGAGGCAGGATGGTGTGAATGTATGGGAGGGGCTCTTCTCTGTGTTTAGGCAAATAGGAGAATTGCCTTGGGGCTTTCCTTGATCAGGTCCCATATTGCTCAGAAATGAGACTGCCACAGTGAATAAGGGAGTGTCCTCTACTAGGTCGTGCTTAAGAAAAAAAAAAAAAGACTAGTCAGCTACCAACTACCAGGACAACTGGATAGACATCTGTTCTGCTTCATTCCATTTGTTTAGATGGAATTTACACAAGATAAATTTACACAGGATAAATACCATCTAAATAAAAACATTATTATAAAAATAAGTATATTAAAATATTAGGATAGACTGGGCACAATGGCTCATGACTGTAATCCCAGCCCTTTGCGAGGCCAAGGCAGGAGAATCACTTGGGGGCAGGAGAATCACTTGAAGCCAGGAGATCAAGACCAGCCTGGGCAATATGGCGAGACCCCATCTCTACAAAAAAAAAAAAAAATTATTTTTAATTAGCTAAGTGCTGCGGCTGCACCTATGGTCCCAGGAACTCTTGAGACTTAGGCAGGAGGACCACTTGAACTCAGGAGGTCGAGGCTGCAGTGAGCCATTATCACAACACCGCACTCCAGCCTAGGGGACAGAGCAAGACTCTGTCTCAAGAAAAAAAAAGATTAGGTCTTTCTAACTACAGCACAAAATCCAAAAATCTTAAAAGAAAAGATTAACAAATTTAACTGCACTTTGGGAGGCCGAGACGGGCGGATCACGAGGTCAGGAGATCGAGACCACCCTGGCTAACACGGTGAAACCCCGTCTCTACTAAAAACTACA
>NW_012116821.1:9542443-9547009 GCF_000951035.1 Colobus angolensis palliatus | reverse complement strand
AGCGCCACTGCACTCCAGCTTGGGCAACAGAGCGAGACTCTGTCTCCAAAAATAAAAAATAAATAAATAAAAATAAAAATTTAAAAATTCTAAAACATACATTCTCCCCCCAAAAAATTATGAACAAAGTCAGAAGATAAATGACAGACTGGCAAAAATCAAATCAATAAGAAATATTAACAACCCAATAGAAAAAGGTACAGACATTTAAAAAGGGGTTTATTAAAGGGAAACAATGACTAGCTCTTTAAAAATTTTTAAAAGCCCATTATAAAGAAATGAAAATGAAAATTACAAGGAAATAGCATTTTTCACTTATCAGGGTGCAAAAACCCAATCTCATACATTGTTGGTGGGAGTATAAATTGGTTCAATTTCTGTGAGAAATAATTTAGCACTATCCAAAGTACAAATATACATGTCCTTTGATCCTAGGAATTTGTATTCCAGATATGCTCACACATGGGAAATAACACATTGTATAGGTTTATTTATGAGACATTGTCCAGAATAGCCAGATTGGAAAAAACCTAAATGTCTATCAAAAGGGAACTGATTTGATCAACTGCAGTAAATACTTACAATGAAATAATCTTTAGCTGCAATAAAAGAATAAACAGGGTCTTAATGAATCAATATCAGAAATCACACATACAAATACCAAAACACATAACACCCACGTGGGTAAGGCAGACAGCCACATATGTAGAAAAAGTGAGGGAGAATTAAATATGTCTTTATGACTTACTTATTCATAAAAAAATCTAAAAGGACAAACAAGAAAGAAATAATATAGAGCTGGATCTAAAATAGTTGTTAACAAAAAAGAAAAAAGAAAGAACAGTGGCTACTTGTTGGGGGTAGGAACTGAATGTTGATGGATAGGTGGGAGAGAATCTTTTTGTTTTATGGCCTTTTGTACTTTTTGGTGTTTGAACTATGTGAATATGTTACCTATGTAAAAAACTAAATTTCTGTGAAGAATTTCACAGGTAGGGTGAGAAAGACAGAGAACTCAGAGACTGATCATATACGTAGCGTGGTTTCCTGGCAACCAAACCTCACCAAACCTCATTACCTCCCTCCAGAGCCTATCATGGTGATGACAGCCACAGGAGGTGAGGGTAGAGAGAGGAGAAGAGGGAAAGGGGAGGGTACATATTTAACCTGACCCCACCGTCCATGTAGTTCTGCTTTTGATACTACTGTCAAATGGAATTATACACACATTATTGTCAAAGGAAATTAAACACAAAATATTGTGGTTGTATGTATGAAAGTGTTTAAGGCTAAATTTTGTAACTCTGTTTTGTCATTTTCTATGTGTAAAAATATGCCAGTAGCCTAAAATAAAGGAAACAGGCTTTTATTTAATGGCCTCTTTGGATTTCTAAGAACACCTACCCATGGATCTTTTGTCACATTTCCCTTTGTTCTTAAAACTTCCTCCTGAGTGTTGACTCTAACCAAATTTCACCGGAACACAAATATGACATGGGGCACTCACAGAAGCCTCACCAGGTGCTGCACTCCCCCAGGAGGTCCCGTCCCTCTAGTTGCAGCTCAGGGAAATAAACAGAGGCCAGACGCTGCTTGCCCAAGGTATACGTGCTGCTTCTTAGTGATCCAATATTCAACAGCTATTTGGTGCAGCACTGCTTGGTAGGTATTTTAACACACTGTCAACTGAAGAATCATGAGGTTCACAAATTTGGAAAGGAGAGCTTTATTTATCATAAAGGGTTGCAGTTTGCAGGGTGACTGTTCTAACAGACTGGGAAGTGTAGCTTTCGGTCAGAAGCCAGAAACAGCACTTCAAGGGAGGAGTAAAGGAAACAGGAATTTATGCTGAGCAGGGTGGTCAAATATACATATTGAGTAAACTATAAGATGAGTCATGAATAGTTATGAAAGGAGAAACACAAGCCTGTGCAATTGAACTTTATGCTCTTCACGGATCCAAGGGTGGAGTTTTGGTCCTTCTAATGTCAAAAGGTGAAGCAGAGGACACGAAGGTATTCAGTCCACATCATCTGTAGACTAGCCAGGACCACTCCACAGGCAGTGTTCTCTTCTCAGGAAGGCAGGCTTATCAGTGTGTCAAAACCACGAAAAGGCAGGGGTAGTGTCAGGGAGTTGGATGATATCCACAGTGGAGGCTTTCAAAAGGGTTGGTTTCTGTTTAACCTTTAGGGAAGAAAGACTAATGGCAGTTATCAAGGGAGGGGGTATAATGAGGCATATCTGACCTCCCATCCCATCATGGCCAGGAACTCAGGTTTCAAGGTTTCTTTGGGGTCCCCTTGGCCAAGATGGGGTTCATTCAGTCAGTTGGGGGGGCTTAGGTTTTATTTTTCTCAGTATTGAGAATCTTACCCATAGGGCTTTCTGAGGCAAAGCTTCTCCATTTGGTTCCAATGTTAGTTATTAATGAAAGGTAAGAGATGGGAATTTGCTAGCAAAGAAAGGAAATTTGATGTCTTTTAAAAACAAAACATGGCTTGAAGAAAAAATAACAAAATCAGAATTCCCCTGGGAAATTCACTCCCATTGGCATATATACTGTTTATTTAGGGTGTCGCACAACATAAAGAGGATTTAGCACCTGGCAGGAAAGACTGAGTGTTCCAAAGACGGAGTAAACATAAGATCCTATAAAGAATTGCTAGTGCAAGACTCCATCTGCTCTAGAGTGACTGGTCACAAGGCACTTTTGAAGCATGATTTTGAGTAGAAGAAGCCATATTAATGTACTGTTTGGTTTGGGGAAGGAGACCCAGGCCAGAGAAGAGGGGCTCAGCAAGTTCCAGGAGATGAAGGCAGAAACCCAGGAACTACACCATTCCACCCAGGGCTCTGAAAACTTGGTAGAAGAAGCCCTCCATACTAACATGCACCAAGGCCCCAGCTCGCCTGCCCCAGCAATGCCAGCATCACCCTCCCTGCCCACCCGCTCTCTCACCTCGGCACTCTTACCAGGTTCTAGCACTGCTGCCTTGATGACTACAGAGCTTCCAGCAGCCATCACAACAAAACCACAATCATTTAGCACCTAAGATGCAGAGCCTTGACCTTGGGGAGTCACAGAGATTAAAATAAGAGATACAGGATGCAAGGAAATGCCCACTGGGGTTTACTCCTCTTGGGCTGCTCAAGTCCTGAGGTCTTCATAAAAGCAAGTTACTATGAAGATGGGAGGCAGCCACTGTCTGGCCTTGATTGTCCTCATGGGCCTCTGGAGTGGAAGATGAGCCTTTAAAGAGGCCAAGTGCACAGCATGAGGAAGAGAGTTTTAAGTGTTATACTGTGGGAGGAAAAGGCTGAACAGAAATTCAAAAGGCTCATCTAAGTACTATATTCAAAGAAAGTGAGAAAGCATAGGTCAGGGACCAGGAACAAGTAAGGCCTTGGGAACTTTCTGGAAGCTTTCTAATTTCCTCATGTTTGCTTCTTCTATTATCTTCCTAGTATAGTTTCTGGTAGCACAACCTTTTCAAAATGCTTAAAGCAAAAAGATTTGTGTGTTTGCTTTGAGAGCAACAGTTAATCATGTGCCGGGGCAGCCTGAAAGGAGAAGGAAAACCTGAGGAACAGGGTGAGTCGGAAAGCTTTGGACAGGACACATAGTTGTCATAGAAGGAAGGAGAAGCAGCTGGGCCTGTTAGGTGACCCAGAAACTTAGTAATAAAGGAGTGGTTTCTCTAAAGTTTTTATTTTTGTGCCCTTCTACAGTTTTTGCGTATTTCTATGTAACCTATTTTTTGTTTATAATCTACTTTATTCCATAAAATATTTAAGTAGTCTATAGGATATAAGAAATATATTTAATATAAAGTCAAAAACATGCAAAATGTTTTTAAAGGTTATGACCAGGAGAGAATTAGAACACATGTTTGCATAAGGCCCTACTCTGTCACTAAACAGAGGCTCAGATTTGTCTCTGAACTTCCAGGTGCCTGAGACAGAACAGAAATCAGATAGGTTACTGGAATCTCATTGTTCACCAAAAGACAAACAAACAATTGCTAAGGTAAAGTAAAAAATACTTATAGGACTTCACAGAGTGGCTGAAAAAAAAAGTGACACCTCCACATTATCATCAAGAGGAAAGTTCATGAAGTTGTCTCTTACATGCTAAGAGGATGACTCCAAGACGTAATTCAGCGTTTCTGTGGGAACCCTCCCCTCCTCACCTAACTAGAAAGCAGCAGAGCCAGATTTGAAACACAAGTCCTGTGACCTCAGCTCCTGTTTGCTGTGTACCTCCTTTCACCTAGCTATTTCCTACTTCTCTTGCAGTCTCAATTTAAACTTCACTTCCTGAAAAAGACCTTTCTGACCCTCTGACTGGACTAGGCACCTGTTAGGCTCTCAGCACCCTGGGCTTCCCTATCTTTCACACATCACATTCTTTGTTCTCATTTGTTTGGTGTCTGTCTTTACCAACATAATGAAAGCTCATGACAGGAGGGACCATCTGGTCCTTTTTTTTTTTTTTTTTTTTTTGAGTCTCTCTCTGTCACCAGGCTGGAGTGCAGTGACACGATCTCAACTCATTGCAACCTC
>NW_012116821.1:9535424-9541798 GCF_000951035.1 Colobus angolensis palliatus | reverse complement strand
TATATATTTATATCTTTATATATATATAAAGAAAGAAATAGATGCTGAAAAAGCACTTACGAAATTCAATACCCATTCATGATGAAATCCCTCAGGACACTAGAACTAGAAATGAACTTCCTCAACTTGACAAAGTACATCTGAGAAAAACTTATCATTAATATTAATATCATAGTTAATGGTGAAAGACTAAATGCTTTCTCCTGAAGATCAGCAAGAACGTCCATTCTAACCACTTCTATTCAACATTGTACCAGAGGTCCTAGCCCATGAAATAAGGCAAGAAAAAAGAAATAAAAGACACCCAGATTGAAAAAAAAAAAATAACACTGCCTTTATCACAGATAACATGATTATCAGTGTAGAACGTCTTGAGATTGATTTTTTAAAATCTGTGCCTATTAGTACATATAGCAAATATGAAAGACACAAGGTTAATACATAAAAATTAACTATATTTCTATAGAACAGTAATGAACAATTTAAAAATGAGTTAAAAAGCAATAGAGTAAAATAACATAAAAAATGTGAAATACTTATGGATACATTTAAGAAAGTGTATGTGCAAGACATATAAACCGAAAACTTCAAAACACTTCTGTGAGAAATTAAGAATGATCTAAACATATGGAGAGACATTCCTTATTCATGGATTGGAAGACTCAATATTATTAAGATATCAGTTCCTCCCAAATGGATCTATAGATTCAAAACAATCCCAAATAAAATTCCAGAAAATTTTTTGTAGAACTTGACAAGCTAATTTTAAAACTTATGTGGAAATACAAACGACATAGAATAGGCAAACAATTTTGAAAAAGAATGGTTGAAAGACTTATACACTACCTAATTTCAATATTTATTATAGGCCAGGAGCAGTGGCTCATGCCTGTAATCCCAGCATTTTGGAAGGTCAAGGCAGGAAGATCACTTGAGCTCAGGAGTTTGAGTCCAGCCTGGGCAACAGAGTGAGACCGTGTCTCAAACAAAGAGAAAGAAATAGAACCACAGATAACGTATGTAGTTAATTGACTTTCAGCAAAGATGCCAGTTTAATTCAATGGAGAAAGAATCTTGTCAATAAGTGGTATTAGAATAATTGGATGATCCTTTGGGAAAAAAGAAACCTGGACTTTTACCTCAAACCATATAAAAAAAAAAATAACTAAAATAGATCATAGACCAAAATGTAAAAGCTACAACCATAAAACAACTAGAAGAAAACAGAGGATGAAATCTGTGTTCTTGGCTAGGGTCTTTGGCTTGCCTCTTGTGTCATATTGCTTAAATATGACACAAAACTACTTAGTGGGTACCCAGCAGATGACATTATCTGAGCCAGTGGGGAGAACACTGAGTCCTTTCTGAGTTCCTTTCATTCTTCCTCTACTTGTAAAACAGAATCTGACAGTTCTTCCTCATACTTGCCTCCTTCTCTTTCCTTTTCCACACTGTCTCTTGGAATGAAAAAAAAAAAAAAAAACGGTGACACAAAAGGAGAGGGCAGGGAGAACAATTGTCATTGTTTTCCTCTTTACCTCCTGCCTCATTCTCTGATACTAATTTCATAAAGGAGTATTTGAGAGTGTGGGGTGGGAAATGAAGGTCCTGTGTGATCGTTAGGGCACGTACTAAGTTCTTAAAATGGTACTAAATTCAGGCCGGGTGCGATGGCTCACACCTGTAATCCCAGCATTTTGGGAGGCCAAGGCGGGCAGATCATGAGGTCTAGGAGATCGAGACCATCCTGGCTAACATGGTGAAACCCCGTCTCTACTAAAAATACAAAAAATTAGCCAGGTGAGGTGACGGGCGCCTGTAGTCCCAGCTACTTGGGAGGCTGAGGCAGGAGAATGGCATGAATCTGGGAGATGGAGCTTGCAGTGAACTGAGATCCTGCCACTGCACTCCAGACTGGGCAACAGAGCGAGACTCCATCTCAAAAAAAAAAAAAAGATACTAAATTCAGTATTTCCATAATATGACTGTGATGGTTACTTTTATGCATCATCTTTCTGGCCACTGGATTCCCAGATGTCTGATTAAACATTATTCTGGCTGTGTCTGTGAGGGTGTTTCTGGATGGCATCCACATTTGAATTAGTAAAATGAATAAAACAAATTGCCCTTATCAACGTAGGTGGGCCTCACCCAACCTGTTGAAAGCCTAAATAGAACAAAAAGAACAGTAAGGGAGAGTTCATTCTCTCTACCTGATGATCTTTAAGCTGGGACGTTGATCCTCTTTTGCCTTCAGACTTGCACTCAGACTGGAACTGACAACATCTGCTCTCTTAGTTCTCAGGCCTTCGGACCCAGGCTAGAACTATACCATCATTTTTACTGGGCCTCCACCTTATGACTGCAGATCTTTGGGATTTCTTAGTCTCCATAATCACCTAAGCCAGTTCCTTAATTCTTTATAATAAATATCTTTTTATATAATATATTGATATGGATACATATATATGATATGTATAAATAGAATATATATAATATGTGATATGTAGAGAATATGTATTTAGGTATATAATATATGTATATAATAGATAAAATAGTATAGATGAATATATAATATATTTATATAATGTATTATATGTGAATATATATGAATATACATTATATAGAGAGAATATAGACTATGTAGAATATACCATATATTCTATATATACATATATTCAATATATACATATGGAAAACTAGAGTTGGAAAACTCTAATACAATGACTCAAATGTATACAAATCAAATCAACTCCAAACAAGACTAAGTGTAAGCATATTTTGTTCCAGGCTTTGTAGTTCTCCATACGGAGCTGTGGGACTTGGCTCTGCTTTGATTTCTTACCCCTAATCTTTAGCAAAATGTTGAACGAGAAACTGGAGGTGTCTAAATGAGCTGCACATTCATCCCCATCTCTCTCATCTGTCACAAATCCATTCCATCAACTCCTCACAGCATAAAATCCTCATAACAGTTAATCCTCTTCAGCCCAAAGAGAACCTCATGATCCATATGTAAAATACAGTCTCATTTTGTTTTTCTTTTCCCTGTTTAATTACTCACTTCATTTAGTTTTATTTTTCTCCTTCTCATTGGGAAAAGACAACTTTGTATTTGGGTAAATTAGTCTGAGGTCTAATGATAAAGGAAAACATTTCTCTTTGACATTTATTACCATGATGAAAATTCCCAAATGTGCTCCAATCCATTAATATTTATTTCTTATTACAAACAAGCTCAGATCTTTTCTCTCATTAAGCACCTAAGATAATCCCATTTTCCTGCCTAAATAATTCCTGTTGGTTTTCTGTTTAAACCATTGCTGAGAGAAGCAGCTGCCAGTATCAAAAGGAAACAGGTGGCCTTGGGAACATGCTTGCTCAGAGGAGTCGGTGTGTGTGCTTCAAGGAAACTCTATTGCATTACTCTCAGCTGCTACATGTTGTACATTTTCACAGGTTTTGTGTTTTTGTCTTTTTTTTCCCCAGGATGTCCTTTCCCACCAGTTCAGAATCCATCACAGCTGATTCCAGTTCGTGGCATCGTTCTTCCAACCTGGAAGTGCGTCCTGGGGTTTTTCCTAATGGATCACTTTTCCTAATGGGAACTACTAATGGCATTCCTTTCCAGCACTACGTTTTGACAACCAAATGAAAGCAGTGTCCATGAGATGTGAAAATATTTCTTTTCAGAGGCCTCTAAGCCACTTCATCTGGCACATCAGACCTGCCTCTGCCCATATGAAGGAACGGGAAAGATTCCATTTTCTCATCCCACAAAAAATTACACAAAAACTCCAAGGCTATGCGGGCCTATGTAATGTAGTCAGTCATTTTCTTTCCTTTCCTCTTTATTTTTTCTTAATGTCTGCTCACATCTACTTCAGTTGTGGACTTATTCTATTACGAAGCCTTCCTTTTTTTAATATAAGGACTTGATATACATTATACTTTGGAAATGAAAGAACTTCTATGTAAAATGAGAATCAACTGAGAGTAATACTTGTTTCTCAACCAACTAATGTGGTTTAGTAGATTTTGTGCCACTACAGGATTTTCTACCATAAATCCTGTCACCCTAGACTGGCTTTCTGGCAAAGTCTAAACAATTAATGACATTTAATGTATTGTAGCTCACATGGACACGTTAGGGATTGCCACCAGTTTGAGAAATGGTTATAAAATTAAGTTTATCTAATGTGACAGTTGCTTTCAATAACCACTCATTTCCCACTGTTTACATTGGCTGCTAGTTCCCAAATATGATCCAGACATAGTTGGTGGTAATTAGCAAAATCTGTTAGCCATTTTGTATTTTTTGTGTAATTTTTTATCTCAAGGCAGTTTCTTTCCTGTCAGAAAAAGAGCACGACAATCCTAGGCATCATGAAATCCAGTGTCTCCATTTTACAGAGGGCTACTGAGGCTGGAGGACGTTTTAATGTTGAATAATCAAGTAAAGATGGCACCATAACATCTGTGCACAGCCTTAACCATTTTCTTTCATCTGATCTTCACAAAAATCCCATGAAGTTGTGCAGGATCCGGATTTTTTTTTAATCTCAGGAAGTAGGTAAGACGACTGCTATCATCACCCTTATTAGTTAGAGCAAAGGCTGAGCTACTATATTGAGACTAACAATACAATGGCTTAAAGAGCAAAGAAATGTATTGTTCATTCCCATAACAGTGTTGAGGTGAATGATCGAGTTTGAGGACACAGTTCTGCTCCACACAGTCATTCAGGGACTCTGATTCCTCCTGTTGTGCAGCTCTGCCATTCTCTCAGGTATTTTTATGGTCTCAAACCCCTGGGCTCAGGGATTCACCCACTTGACCTCCCAAAGGGTCAGGATTATAGGGATGAGCCATTGTGCCTAACCAGGACATAACTTTCAAAGAAGGCTGGGTGCAGTGGCTTATGCCTGTAATCCCAGCACTTTGGGAGGCCAAGGAGAGTGGATCGCTTGAGCCCAGGAGTTGAAGACTAGCCTGGGCAACATGGTAAAAACCCCGTCTCTATAGAAAAATGCAAAAATTATTCGGATATGGTGGTGTGTGCCTATGGTCCCAGCTACTCAGGAGGCTGGGGTGGGAGGATCCTTTGAGCCCAGGAGTTGGGGACTGCAGTGAGCAAAATTGCACCACTGCACTCCTGCCTGGGCAGCAAAGGAGGAAGAGGAAGAGGAAGAGGAAGAAGAAGAAGAAGAAGAAGAGAAGGAGGAGGAGGAGGAAGGGGAAGGAGGATCCTTTGAGCCCAGGAGTTGGGGACTGCAGTGAGCAAAATTGCACCACTGCACTCCTGCCTGGGCAGCAAAGGAGGAAGAGGAAGAGGAAGAAGAAGAAGAAGAAGAAGAGAAGGAGGAGGAGGAGGAAGGGGAAGGGGAAGGGGAAGAAGGAGGAGGAGGAGGAGGAAGAGGAGGAAAAGGGATGTGAAAGAAAAAAGCAAAGAAGGTGAGAGAAGGGTTTTTCCATACTACCTCTCTCACCTTTCCAAATGCCTACTGTAAAAGCATTGCCTTTTGTCCAGCATTTTTCTCATCAAAAAATTAACTAAGTGTCTTCTACTGTATTAGCTGTTGTATCCAGCTAAGGGTATGAACATCAGCTAAAGCAGACTTTAAATTAGAGTGCTTGGAAGCATTAGCTGCCAGGTGTTTTACCAGCTGACAAACAGGGATGATTTCAAAATCAATGTCAAGAATTTCCAGTCATTTCCTTAAAAATTGCTTTCCATCTACACATTGCATAGTGTTCTGGAAAGTGGTGTGTTGTGTTTCACTCTGTTCTGTTCTGCCAGCAAAATCCTGAAACCTGCATCCTGCTCATCTATGAGGGCTGTTTAATTTGATGTGACTATCTGCATGTCCTTGAGTTTGGGCTCTCCTCCTAACCCAGGCTAACTGCCTGCTCCATCCCCAAGGATCCTGCTCTCCTTCCACCATCATTACCTTCTTTGTACCTTCTTTGTTACCCAAATTAATTTCTTTTTTTTCTTTTCTTTTCAAAAAAAAAAGCAGTCTCACTCTCTCACCCAGGCTGGAGTGCAATAGCCTGATCATGGCTCACTGCAGCCTCAACCTCCCCAGGCTGAGGTGATCCTCCCCACGTCAGCCTCCTGAGTGAATTTTTTTTGAGACAGAGTTTCACTCTTATTGCCCAGGCTGGAGTGCAGTGGCATAATCTCAGCTCACTGCAATCTCCGCCTCCCAGGTTCAAGCAATTCTCCTGCCTCAGCCTCCCAAGTAGCTGGGATTACAGGTGCCCCGCCACCGTGCCTGGCTACTTTTTGTATTTTTAGTAGAGGTGGGTTTTCGCCATGTTGGCCAGGCTGATCTCAAACTCCTGACCTCAGGTGATCCACCCACCTCAGC
>NW_012116821.1:9523778-9534868 GCF_000951035.1 Colobus angolensis palliatus | reverse complement strand
TGAGACCCTGTCTCCAAGACACAAACAAACAAACAAAAAACATGTATCTCTAGGGTGTTGTTTTTTTTTTTTTTGAAAGAATCTTAATGCTTATGATAAAATACCTGGTGTTCACCTTTTTCTTATAATTGTAGACTGTCAAAATTGGAATAGAACTCAGAGTTTTTACTCTTTCCGCAGTAGCCCCTCAAGTTAAACAAGTCCAGTGATAGGGAATTTGCCGCTTTCCAACACAGCCCAGTTCCTCTTCATAACACACTGATTTTTATTAGTCTTTCCGTCACTGGGCTTTTATTAGTCTTCTCTGTACCTACTCTGATTAATTAGTTGGGACTATACAAAAAGAAGGTTTATCCTCTTAGTCTTCTCCCCACACACAAAGTAGAAGACTTTTTCAAGATTAAGTAGATATTTTAAAATATACTTACTAGCATAATCCAAAGTAGTATAATGTCCAATGAGTCTAAAAATAACAAAAGTGTATGTGTGCATCGCTGTGTGTGTGTAAAACCAAGTTTAGGTGATTTTTACTGGACTTTACTTTTTAATATTAATAATAGTATTGAATGATTCAAAAATGAAAAAATATTAAAAGGCCATATAGTGAGAAGTCTTCTCCTTATTTCTGTCATTCATCCATATAATTCTTCCCATCTCCCCTTTAAACAGGGAGGCACCATTACTAGTTTCCTTTGTGTCCTTCCAGAGATTTTTTATACAAACAGATACAAATATATATTATGCTTCCCTTCTTAAATAACCATAAACATATCATGCACAGTTTTTTAAGAAGTGATTCTTTTTTACAGATACATAGTATTCCATAATACAGATATGCCCTAAGAGATTTAGCCAATCCACTATTAGTGGACACATATGTCATGTCCTATTTCTACTGTTACAAAATGTGCAACAATAACTAACATTGTATAGACATTTTGCATATGCCCAGTGATACCTATAGACTAAGCTCTTTAAAGTGAGTTGTTGCATCAAAAAAGACATGCATTTCAAATTTTGATTGGTATTGCCAAGTTGCCCTCCATAAATGTTGTATCAATTTACATTTCACCAACAATATAAAGGAAGGCCTTGTCAACCCAGTGTTTTATCAAGTATCTGGATTTTTGCCTATCTGATGTGCAAAAATGGTATTTAAGTATAAATTTGTGTGTCTCTTATTATGAATGATGTAGAACATTTCTTTTAAAATATTTAACAACAATTTGTATTTCCTTTGCTGTGAATTCTAGACATTGTCCCACCTTTCTTCTGAGTGCTTGTTTACTTTTCTTATTGATTCATAGAAATCAATATGTTAAGGAGGTTATTCTATTATCTGTGACATGAGTTGCAAATATTTTTTCCAGCTTATCATTTGTCTCCTGACTTGAATCTATCATTTTAAAATAATTTTAAGAAATTTTTGCCCTATTTTGATGTATTAAAATAATTTTATATGTTCTTTTCTAGTCTTGTTATTATTTACTCTTTTTTTGAAAATCATCTTTGAGCTTTTTAAAGAAGTGTGAGGTATGGGTACAAATGTATTTTCTTCCAGAGAGCTACTCTGTTGTCCCTAATAGTCATGATTATATCTCTTCTGTTAAGGGAGGAGACCACCCCTCATATTGTCTTATGCCCAACTTCTGCCTCCAAATAAAGAAGTAAAAACTAAAAAGCAGAAATGAAATCCACGGGCAGACAGCCCGGCGCCGCGCTCTGAGTCTCGTTAAAGATTGACCCCTGACCTAACCAGTTATGTTATCTATAGATTCCAGACATTGTATGGAAAAGCATTGTGAAAATCCGTGTCCTGTTCTGTTCCGTTCTGATTACCGGTGCATGCAGCCCCCAGTCACGTACTCCCTGCTTGCTCAATCGATCACGACCCTCTCACGCAGACCCCCTTGGAGTTGTAAGCCGTCATAAGAGACAGGAATTGCTCACCGGGGGAGCTCAGTTCTTGAAGACGTGAGTGTTGCCGAAGCTCCCGGCCGAATAAAACCCTTCCTTCTTTAACTCGCTGTCTAAGGGGTTTTGTCTGCAGCTTGTCCTGCTACAGTGTGAACTTTATTTAAACTATTATAACGTAGAACAAGGGCAGATGAGCTACGTTATGAGGGACAAATTTGACCGATAGTTTGTCTTTACACACAGTGTTACTGGAACACAGCTTGCCCATTTGTTTATGTCTTGTTAGGCTGCTTTTGCACTACATGGGGCAGAGTTGAGTAGTTGCAAGAGACAGTTTGGTCTGCAAAGCCTGAAATATTTAACTTTCTGGCTCTTTACAGGGAAAGTTTGCTAACTCCTAGTGCAGAAGAAGAACAAGGAGAAGAGGAGGAGGAAAAAGAGAAAGAAAAAGAATGGAGGAGAAGAAGGAAAAAGGGAGGAATAGCGCAGGGAGGAAAAGAAAGAAGGGAAAAGAAGAAGACATTCTGAAAAAAAATTGGATTCTCTTGGCACAAATGTGTGGAGAAAAAAAAATATTCCTTAGGAGAAAAAAATGAACTGAGATGATGGGCTTATTTTCCTCTTTTAATAGTCTTCTCCCTTGGTAGGGCCTGAGGTGATTTGTTTTGGTTTTATCTTATGCTGTGATCCACTTCATAAAGCCCACAAATCTCTCATCATTTTTTCTGCCAGGCTAGGCCAGAAGTCTCTACAGAGGTTCCAAGTCTCATGCTTGTTCATGTATTTAATGAGGTGTAGGATGGTCTTAGGGGACCCCTTGGAATGTGGGAAACGAGTTCCTTTTTTCAAAACACATCCCTTTAGGGGTACTACCACCTTTCAAATCTTCTTCTGTCTTTTAGGACTGACAAGAAACCCTTCTAAACTGGCTTTTTAAAATTATTTTTTAAATATGTTGTAACAAGACCCCCAAAATTTTTTTCGCAGAAAATATAGTGATTCTTCCTTCTACATATCCAACAAAGGATTTCCCATTCCAGTGTCACAGTGGGTTCCACGAGCATTTTAATGATCCAGCTGTTTTCCCTTTTCTGATACACTGCCGTTTTCTACAAGTTACTGAATAATCTCATTAAGCCCTTCCAATCAGCTTGAGCATGCTTCACCTTCTTTTGAGGCAGCTGAAAAGTACACATTATTAAAAGGCAAAAATTCTTCTAACTGCATGAAGGAAAAGACTGCAAAAGGAAGTGCGGATAAAGATATTTTTATATCATAGCCACACTGCAGTGAAAAAGTCTAAAATACCTCACAAATATTTAATTTACTTTTTATTATCATTATTTCAGAGTTATGTTCGATTCTAAACTCCAAAATTCAGGAGGCGTGTGGAGAACTTAAACTGCCCATACATTACTAAAATACTAGCAATAAACATCATATATGAAGAACGCATATTTTTCAAAACACCTTTACATACACTATTCTATTTGATTCTCAGGACAATCAAATGGATATGGATATGACTATATCCATTTCGCAGAGAAAGAAACTGAGTGACAGATAATTTATTTCATTTTTATTTAAATTTATTTATTCATTTTTATATAGTTGATGAGTTCACATTATTCAAAATTCCAAAAGTACATAAAGGTGTATGGTGAAAAAAACTCCCCTCCACTTCTCACCTCTATCCACCCAATTTCCCTTCCTAGAGGAAACTGCTATTTCTTATTTCTAATAAATATCCTTCTGGAGATATTGTATGCTTAGTACAGATGGCTATACATGATTTTTCTTCTTTTTATATAATATCTTAATATAGTCATTGTTCTGAACCCAGCTTTTTTAAACTTAATATATCCTGGAGATCTTTCATACGAGTATATAGTGAATTTCCACTTTGTTTATGGTTTCTTAATATTTGATTGTATAAACTTATACTTTATTTAAACAGTCTTATATTGATGTATTTTTTTTCTTTTCAGAGGCAGGGTCTCACTCTGTCATCCAGGCTGGAGTGCAGTTGTGTGATCATAGCTCACGGCAGCACCAAACCCCTGGGCTCAAGGAATCCTCCCATCTCAGCCTCCTGAGCAGGAGGAACCGTAGGCATATGCCACCATGCCAAGCTAATTTTTAAAACTTTTTGTAGAGATGAGGTATTGCTATGTTTCCCAGGCTTGTCTCAAGTGATCCTGCCACCTTGGCCTCCCAAAGTTTTGGGATTACAGGTGTGGGCCACCATGCCAGCCTGTTGAATATTTTCTGTGTTGGAGTTGTAGGGTCAAAAAATATGTGCATTTAAAATTTTGAGAAGTATTGTGAAATTTTCTCCAAGATTAGATAGAGATTTTAGGTGACATAGCCAAGACTGAATAGCTAATTTTTAATGGATATAAAGTTACAGCAAATGTTTTCTAATCAGTAAAATAGGGGATGTGAAGAATGGCATAACTGCATATTTTAGGGGCCAGTAATCCTTTGTGAAACAGATTTAATTGAAGCATCTACAAGAGAAGAGAGGAGTTACCCCTTTTGCTGATTCCATTGTTCTTCATTGCCTTCTGTATTTTGTTCCCTGAACCCTAGAGCCAAGTGATGAATTAACTTCAGCAGGCCTAGATGAGTTTACCTCCCGTCAGCCCCTCCTTGTCATAGACTACTGAGATGTCGGCTCCTCTGCCTGCACCGAAAAGTTGAAGTCTTAACGTCATCTACCTCAATAAAATAGAAGGCTAAGAAGAGAAGGGGAATGAATTGATGAAGACTTTCAAAGATATTAAAAAGGTCATCAACATACTCTACTGGCAAGTTATACCTCTGTACAATGCTTGCCACGCCTGACAAGCCGCTGTCCATGGTGCTGACAACATCCCTATGGCCTGAGGCATGATTGCTTTTCCTATTTCTAGGGCGTTAGGAATCTTATACAAACTCTCCTAGGCATTCTGAACCAGGGGAGAAAGGAGGAAACAAAGAGAAACAAGAGGGGCAAAGGGACAAGGGCTACTTAGAGAGGCGGAATATTTGTGAGGTTGGATAAAGAAGAGAGATTTGTCTAGGACTGGTATTGTTTACAAATCATCATAGATACTAGCATATAATTCTGCCCCCTTCATGATGGGAAGAGGGTCATATGTACTTTGCTTTATGCTTTCCTTTTGTTATATGCATATTCCCTGAAGATTTAAAGAAAAATACGGTTATAAAAAGGACGATGGAAAGAGTTATGTGGAATTCCTTGAGTGGACAATTTTAGGAATAAGATGGATTGCCATCTGCCTGAACCGGTTTAACTGTAATCCTGCCAAAGGCTGCAAATAGACTGGATAACCTCCTGAGACCCTCACAATATTTGAAGTTAGGACTTCAATGAAAACATTCATCCTACTCTTGCTCTTTATCTCTGTTTGAGCTTCAGAGCACACTGGATTTAAACTAAAGTAACATCACAGGCTATACTGATTATTTTGTCTTATCTAAAGTCAGTTGCCTTCAAATGTTGTCTTAATACACATGAGAAGTTAATAACTTTTTCAACCTGTCGCTTTTTTCCCTAGCAGCACAAGGAGATAATACAGAATGTGAATTCAATAAATTCCGTTTACTCCTCAGTGCTGTGCTGGAACCAAACAATCTTCCATTCACATGATTAAGTTTGAAAAATATTTATATTTTGGCATAAAAAAAGAAACATTTGAATTTATATAAAGTTTAAGTATAAAAATATAACTGCGGGCCAGGCGTAGTGGCTCATGCCTGTCATCCCATCACTTTGGGAGGCTAAGGTGGGTGGATCACCTGAGGTCAGGAGTTCGAGACCAACCTGACCAACATGACAAAACCCCGTCCCTACTAAAAATACGAGAATTAGCTGGGCCTGGTGGCACATGCCTGTAGCCCCAGCTACTCGGGAGGCTGAGGCAGGAGAATCGCTTGAACCCAGGAGGCGGAGGTTGCAGTGAGCTGAGATTGCACCACTGCACTCCCGCCTGGGTAACAGAGAAAGACTCTTTGCCAAAAAAACAAAAAACAAACAAACAAACAAACAAACAAATAAGACCTGTATTTACATTTTTTATACTTGGTTTTGTTTTTATTTTTCAAATGGTGGATTTTCAAATTGGAGAGAACATATAATATTGGAGATTAGGCCAGAGATTTCATAAGTTCTAGAATGTACCTTTCAATATTTTAAATGGCCTCATTGGCAATGCAGTTAGTTGGCTTTGTAGGCCTGGCTGTTATTATAATTACTGCTGCTATAGGGATACATAGGTTTCAAGTTGTCTGGGCTTGGGGTGCACTTATCTATGAGCAATCAAAGCAACATCCAGATGTCAGGTCACCAGACATAGTCCTCAGAGGCCCCTATTAGTGTATCCGCCTTCACATAGGGTGAGATCTACCCACAGGTCATGGGGAAGGGAATCTATTCTCCCCAAGGGTTATCTAATTCTGCCTGTGGGCACTGACTCATAACGCATCTGATATTCTAAGCTTAAGGACTGTCTTCACGTTCTATTAAATTTCTCTATTTCAGAGCTGTGACTTAGCTCCAGTGTAAAATCCATGTGAGAAAAAGAAACATTTAAGGAAAATGGTATTATCCTTTCTTAAAGATCATTGGTTCTCAACATTTTTTCCTTACATGCAGCTAACAGAATGACCATCTCTCATTACACTGCAGTGATTCTCCACCAAAGTCTGAGTGGGAATGGCAGAAGGGCAAGTCCCTTTCTGCTCTACCCAGGGAGGCTTATCAAAATGGGGGAAGGGTGAACTCTATAAAGCTCCCCAATTTCCAATATATCCTCCTGGCTTGATAGCTTCCATATGTCCTTTCTTCATCTTTTCTCTGCACTAGAAGGCTAACAAGCACCACCAGACTCCCTGTGCCTGCCCTTAGCTTCTAGTTGAATTCAGTCAAGGAAAAGTACCACCAAGAGATCAGAGGGAGTGGGTGGAAAGTTAAAGGTATTTATTTCCTTGGCTCTCTGTGGGGGTACCACAGGCTGGGTTCATCTCTTGACTAAAAGTCACTACTCCTGTCCAAGAGCCTTCTCTGCTCAGTCTCTGTCTCCAAGTTCTCTTCTGGTGATGGCATCTTCTCTTTATCCCTTTCAAACCTAGAAGGGTAACAGTATCCCTTGTTACTAGCCCCACAGAACTGCACAATTCCTTATGGTTTCCCTGCATCCTACATATATCTTTGTAAAGAGTCCCTTTATCAACTCAAATTACCTTCTCTTTTCTGCAAGGATCCTCACTAATACAATCTCCACCTCCCATCCCCCTCAGAGAACAAAACAAAACAAAAAAAACCTTACTCTGTAAAATCTAAATACTACAATCCAGGCTTTTGTTGAAGAAAAATACATAAATTACCTATATGAATAATATTTATCTATCTTTCAGAAACCATGGTAAAATATGTGGCTCAATATTTCTTGTATAATTAACTACATAATAGTTTTTCAAGTTAAATATTTTTAAAACTTAAAATATTTTATCCCAAGGAATGTATCTCTCTGTTTGCAAACAATGAGAATTCTCTAGTTTATAGCCTATAACCTATGCCATCATAGCTTGACTACTAGGAAGCTTACAGAGAAATTTATACATAAGTCAGAGTAAAACATTAGCTTAGATTTTGCTCTACTTATTTCTCCTTCCTTCAATATAGAATTTAATGTTCTATTTTCATTTTAATGGTCATGTTAAACATGTCTTTAATTCCAACTGTTTTGAAGTTAGAAAGTCCGTATGTCACACATAAATGCTTGTTATACTTCTTAATGATTATTCATTGTGTTCCCAGTTATACTGATGTGGAACATTTTTTTTTTCCAAGCCAAACTGTATCCAGCTTTATTAAAGATAATTTCCATAAACAATCATGGTATTTCAGGCAGGACATGGGCAGACAATCATTAACAGTATACAACTTTCAAACTCCCTTCTTCAATGGACTACCAAAAATCAGAAAGCCACTATAAAACCCAATGAAGTCTTCACCTGACGCTCTGAACAGGGAAAGTTTAGAGTGAGGGTCAACATTTCACATTTAGCATGTTATTGACAACTTTTCACAAGCCAACCCTGACTTTCAGAAAGTGAAATGAAAATGGCAGAATTTATCTGAAGATCCTCAATCTAGAAATGGAACCGCTGTCCCTTTTGACAGATGGCATCTCAGCAGCATCACTGGAAAGTCCAGATTGCCTGACATACTGGTAAGCAATGACTGGGGGTCAGGTCCCAACAGATGTCTGGGCTTAAGGGACTTAAGTCTATGCTGAAAAATAGAAAGGGAGAAGAGGACATAAAAACTAATTTGTTTTTCCATACCACGAGGCTTTTGTGACAAGAGGCCACGTGTGTCAAAGTCAGGGAATCCCTCCTCCTGGGAGCCAAGAGGAAGTCTCTCAAAACCAGAAGGGAAAAGTGTCTTCCCAATATCAATCCAGCTTCAGAGACATTCTGTTAGTGACATATGCCCCTTCCCCCAAACACAACAATGAGGTGTTCTGTATGCTAACAACATAGTTTAAAAAAAAAAAAGTAAAACAAAATTCTGCATTTTTACAAAACTTGATAAAAAATAGTATTTCAAACTGTACACTCACCATAAGTACACAGTCATCAAAAATCCACACACTTCACTTGGCCTCTCCAAAACCTTCTGCTTTCTGTGCCTGGTCTGTTTTGGCATCTCCATTTTCTGCAGGGTTATTCCTCTCCTTGCCAGCATCAGCTTTTCCCTTTTTCCCTTTGGGTACCTTCTCTCCCTTCTTTGCAGGGGCCTTTTTAGGCTTGGGCTCTGGTTTTGGAGAAGCAGGTTTAGCAGACAGCCTCGCGGATCTTCTCTGTGGTTCGTCCTTCCCTTTGGCTTTATCTCCTTTAGCATCCCCTTCAACCTTTCTCTTGGGCATGCTAGCGGTGACAGTGGTGGGACACAGGCGCTGGACGCAGGATACAGCGCTGAGCAGGCTTGGTCGGTCCAGGGGTGTTCTAGCCTCTTCTTCTTCCAATGTGGGACTTTTTTTTACACTTGAAAAAAGACTCAGCAATAAGGCTCTTCCTATAAGCAAACACTCTAGTCAAAAATTTTCTTTGAAAAAGAAGTCTAAATCGAAATGAAATAGGCATGTCAGTCAAACATTTGTACCCACACCTCTGATTAATTGAAGTTTTTGTTTCTTCATTAACCATCCATTTTTAATTTTTTAAAAGCACACTAACTTAAAAAGCTGTTTCTAGGCCAGGTGCAGTGGCTCACGCCTGTAATTCCAGCACTTTGGGAGGCTAAGCCAGGCGGATCATCTGAGGTCAGGAGTTCGAGACCAGTCGGGCCAACATGGTGAAACTCTGTCTCTACTAAAAATACAAAAATTAGCCAGGCATGGTGGTGCACGCCTGTAATCCCAGCACTTTGGGAGGTCCAGCCAGGCGGATCATCTGAGGTCAGGAGTTCAAGACCAGTCGGGCCAACATGGTGAAACTCTGTCTCTACTAAAAATACAAAAATTAGCCAACCATGATGGTGGCTGCCTGTGAACCCAGCTACACAGGAGGCTGAGTCAGGAGAATCGCTTGAACCTGGGAGGCGGAGTTGGCAGTGAACCGAGATTGCGCCACTGCACTCCACCCTGGGCGATAGAGTGAGACTCTGTCTCAAAAAAAAAAAAAAAAAAAAAGCTGTTTATAGTGTCCAAACAATATAAGCCTACTACTTTATGGTAGAAACCTAACCTGATGATCATGAAAACTTAAAAAGAACCTTGTTACTTTTAAAAATCAGATACAAAAAGTCACCTATAAGAGCCTTCTTAATGAAAACATCAATAGTCTCAAACTGATGACTCTTTCACTGTAACACACTCATTCCCTGGAACATCCTCACCCTTGACATTGTGTGGGCATATGGTATATATTCCATAAATGCTCATTGAATTGAGAAAGGAAATTTATATACTTGTATTGAGAAGTGTTTTCAGAAAATGCAACCCTAAAAAACCCATCCTTTAAGTGATTTACATTGCATTTCTGATTACACTATTTTGTTTGTGTTTTTGTTTTGTTTTGTTTTGTTTTGAGATGCAGTTTCGCTCTTGTTGCCCAGGCTGGAGTGTAATGGCACAATCTCGGCTCACCACAACCTCCAACTCCCAGGTTCAAGCGATCCTTCTGCCTCAGCCTCCCAAGTAGCTGGGATTACAGGTGTGCGCCATGATGCCCAGCTAATTTTGTATTTTTAGTAGAGACAGGGTTTCTCCATGTTGGTCAGGCTGCTCTGGAACTCCTGACCTCATATGATCCACCCACTTCGGCCTCCCAAAGTGCTGGGATTACAGGCGTGAGCCACCATGCCCGGCCTCTTCCACTTTTCTTATTTCAGCACGGCCGTTGAATTTCCCTCCTCCCATCTGAGAGCATGTGTCCCTGTTTCTTTAGTTGCTTCATAGGGCCTTTACCATTCCTTCTCCTACTTGTAATAGAGCTAACAATTGAGGTAGTTTGGCCAGGCGCAGTGGCTCATGCCTGTAATCCCAACACTTTGGGAGGCCAAGGAGGGCAGATCACTTGAGGTCAGGAGTTTGAGACCAGCCTGACCAACATGGTGAAACCCTGTCTCCACTAAAAATACAAAAATTGGCAGATGTGATGATGCGTGCCTGTAGTCCCAGCTACTCAGGAGGCTGACGCAGGAGAATTGCTTGAACCTGAGAGGCAGAGGATGTAGTGAGCCGAGATTGTGCCGAGCACTCCAGCCTGGGTGACAGAGCAAGACTTTGAGACTTCAGCTAAAAAAAAAACCCAAAAAACATTGAGCTAGTTAGAGATACAAACATCCAGAATCAGGATGTATCAGTCACACCATCTCCTCTTCACCATCTTGTACAGTACTCCCCTGAGAAGATACTTGCTTATATATATTGTTTTTAAACTCTGATTTTGGCTTCACTGGCTTACTAACTTCATCTTCTGTGGATGATTTTCTTAAGATACTATGTATTTTTTAAAAAGTGTTTGTTGGCCAGGCCAGTGGCTCACACCTGTAATCCCAGCATTTTGGGAGGCCGAGGCGGGCGGATCACCTGAGGTCAGGAGTTCGAGACCAGCCTGACCAACATGGAGAAACCCCATCTCTACTAAAAATACAAAAT
>NW_012116821.1:9522043-9523263 GCF_000951035.1 Colobus angolensis palliatus | reverse complement strand
GGCTGGGCACGGTGGCTCACACCTGTAATCCCAGCACTTTAGGAGGCTGAGGCAGATGGATTACCTGAGGTCAGAAGTTCAAGACCAGCCTAGCCAACATGGTGAAACCCCATCTCTACTAAAAGGAGAGAAATTAGCTGGGCATGGTGGTGGGCACCTGTGGTCTTGGCTACTCAGGAGGCTGAGGCAGGAGAATTGCTTGAACCCGGGAGGCAGAGGTTGCAGTGAGCCAGGATTATGCCACTGCACTCCAGCCTGGGCAACATAGTGAGACTCTGTCTCATAAAAAAGAAAAAAAAAGTCAGAGACAAATATGTACCCTTTATAAACAGGCAAAAACTAAACAATATGTGATTAAATTATTGAGAACAGCAGGGGAATTATTATTACAAAATACAGATAGTGGTAAATACAGATAGTAATATAAACATGATTCACTGCAGCCTCAACCTCCTGGGCTCAAGCAATCCTCCCACCTCAGCCTTCCACGTAGCTGGGACTACAGGCTCATGCCACCACATCTGGCCAATTTTTTAATTTTTGGTAGAGACAGGTGTCAACGTATTGCCAAGGCTGGTGTTGAACTCTTGGACTCAAGCGATCCTCCCACCTCCACCTTTCAAAGTGCTGGGATTACAGACACGAGCCACTGTGCCCGGCCTCATGCTGCACTTTCTAACTATGCTGGTGATAATAATAATGTTAGTAATGAGGATGATGATAAAAATGACTAGCGTGTGTTCCATGTTCACAATATACTACTCACAGGTCTACATGCTCTAGACTCACAGCAAGCCCTGTGCTGTTACCTAGTGTGCCTTACATTACCTAACTAGTAACTGGTGGAGTGGAGATTCTGACAAAGGAAGTCTCACTCCAGAGCACATGTTCTTAATCGCAGCACTCTGTTCTTCTGGACACTCTTGTATTAATTTTCTGAGCCTGGAATAACAAACTACCACTGACTTAGTGGCTTTAAAACAACAGAAATTTATTCTGTCACAGTTACAGAGGCTAAAAATACAAAATCCAGCAGGGCCATGCTCTCTCCAGGGGCTGTAAGGGAAAATTCTTCCTCGCCTCTTCCAGCTGCTGGTAGGTTCTTTGGCATTTCTTTATTTTTTTTCCTTTGAGACGGAGTCTTGCACTGTTGCCCAGGCTGGAGTGCAATGGTGCAATCTCTGTTCACTGCAGCCTCCACTTCTCGGGTTCAAGTGATT
>NW_012116821.1:9511723-9520958 GCF_000951035.1 Colobus angolensis palliatus | reverse complement strand
ATTAGCTAAAACTGCTTTTTTTGTGTGTGGAGATTCTGTATTTTATTGTGCATGCTACCCTGTTATCATCATTGTCATCACAAACAACAAATGTTTAGTGAGTGTTTACTTGGTAAAAATCACTGTACTCGATAATACAGGGATCAAAAGGATGAAAAGGACATAGTCTTTGCCCTCTCAAAAGCATAATAATTGAGATATGGTTCATATACATGAAAAAAATCACTATTAAGCAAAAGGGAACAAGGTTGCAATTACCTTTGCAGTGTGAGTCTTCACTTAAAAGAACTGCTTTTCAGCCAGGCATGGTGGCTCATGCCTGTAGTCCCAGCACTTTGAGAGGCCGAGGCTGCCGGATCACCTGAGGTCAGGCGTTCGAGACCAGCCTGGCCAAAATGGAGAAACCCCATCTCTACTAAAAATACAAAGTTAGACAAGCATGGTGGCACATGCCTGTAATCCCAGCTACTCGGGAGGCTGAGGCAGTAGAATCGCTTGAACCCGGGAGGCGGAGGTTGCAGTGAGCCGAGATTGGGCCATTGCACTCCAGCCTAGGTAACAAGAGCAAAAGTCTGTATCAGAAAAAAAAAGAATTGCTTTTCTTCTGCCTCAATACATGAGCATGCTGCATTACTCCACATGGGCTATTTCATCAGGACTCCCTACTTTCCCTCTCCTCTTTTCTTTCTCTCCCTTGTTTTGGACATGTCCAGTCTGTGGTCTGAACCACTCATATTATTAGAAGTCAATAGAAAAGGAAAAGCAAGGTAGGAGAAGCTTGCAGCAGAACAGCAGAGTGACCAATAGCTATCATTATTCTCTCTACCTGGCAGGGCTTCTTGCCTCTTACATAAAACAGAGATTACTGAGGTTGCAAAAGACCCTGAAATCTTGCTAGGTGTAGTGCTTCATACCTATAATCTCAGCACTTTGGGAGACTGAGGCAGGGAGCATTTGAGTGCAAGAGTTCAAAACCAGCCTGGGCAACATAGTGAGATCCCATCTCTATCAAAAAAATTAAAAAATGAGATGGATGTGGTGGTGTGTACCTATAGTCCCAGCTACTCAGGAGGCTGCATTGGGAGGATTGCTTGAGCCCAAGAGGTCGAGGCTGTAGTGAGCTGTGATGGTCTAACTGTACTTTAGCCTAGGTGACAAAGTAAGACACTGTCTCAAAAAAAAGACTAAAAAACAAAAAAAAATCTGAAATCTTTCCCAGAAGCTGATTTCCAGGCTGAGAATTCTGCAGGAACATAAGACAAATAAATAACATTGATTTCTTACCCATGAAAAGAGCAAAAGATTAAGAAAATTAATAAAAGAAAATGTGACAATAAAATTTGGATTAAGGAGATATTTTTAGCCTTTCAGTTGTTCTCAGACAATTTTGGAGTAGCTTTAATTTAGCTAATCCTTGGATGGATTACTACATAAAAAAAATTTAAGTGGTTTACAGAATAGGGTGTCCAATACAATCTATTTTTGACAAAAAGAAATAGATAGGCACAAAAAGGAATGTCAGCTGTCAGCTGCTATCCCAAGTGCTATGATTTTAGTTTTTACTTTCTTCTTCTATAGTAACTACATTTTCTATATTGAATATATATTACTTTAATAATTTTTAAAATATAACGTTTAGTCGAATTTAAAAATACGTTAACATATGGCCATTGTGTCCATGTCATGCACTCTAGAAATTATATTAGGCGTGGCTCACGCCTATAATCCCAGTACTTTGGGAGGCCAAAGTGGGCAGATCACCTGAGGTCAGAAGTTCGAGACCACCCTGGCCAACATGGTGAAACCCTGTCTCTACTAAAAATACAAAAGTTAGCCGGGTGTGGTGGCATAAGCTTATAATCCCAGCTACTCAGGAGGCTGAGGCAGGGGAATTGCTCGAACTCAGAAGGCAAAGGTTACAGTGAGCCGAGATCGTGCCATTGCACTCCAGCCTAGGCAACAAGAGCGAGACTCCGTCTCAAAAAAAAAAGAAAGCATATTTACCACACAATGTCACACCTGTGAACCAGCAGGAGAGAGACCCAGAACTGGGGAGATGGAGGATGAGGTCAATCTCTGAAATAGAAAATAGTAGAATTCCTTTAAAATAACATCCATACAGAAAGATCATTGGCCAGTTATTTTGGTGGGACCAAATTAGCTCCCAAGTTGTTTCTTGAATTATAGGATGTTATATCTCAGGAAGACATGGACTGAAAAAGAGCTCAGACAAGGATTAGAAGAGGGGACCCCTTGGCCACTCCCATGCTTTCCTAAGCTTGCATTATTAGTTCTATTTCAACCACAGTTTCTTCCCAGTCACTTATCCATGGATCAGGTGGATGTTTTCGTTAAGTTAGAAAGCATAACCCATAAATCCACTAAACTGGGCTCACATCAGCTACAAGCGGTCAAAATGCACTGAGGGGCTACAGGAGGGTGCCGCCCACCCCCCTCTGAGTTGAGGGCTCTCCGACAGCACACCTGACACAGGCACCATGGCCCTCAGTTGTACTAGAAGGATCATATTATCTAGTACAATTCACAGGGGTGAGTGACAGGAGTCAAAACAAACTTTGAATATTAGCAAAGCAGAATTTACATTTTTAGATAAAATAAATATAAATAGATATTTTAGTATCTTCTTACCGTGCTCCAAAGAAGTGTCAGGGGCCCCACGTTCACACCCCACTTTGGAGAACGCCAGTGAAGAGTAGGAACGGAGGCAAACATTTCAAAAGCTTCAGATAAACGTTTACATAATCCCATCAGCTACTCCATGGGGTAGATCAGGACAGTCTCACTGAAAATGAAGGTTCACAGAAGGAAAGAAAATTGCCACATTCCCATAATTAACCAGGGCACAGTTGAAATCCCAAATGTCCCTGCCTAACCCTGCATCCTGGGTCCCATCTCACAGGAGGTCCCTGCCAGGTGGGTTGGCCCAGGCAGACTTTGCCTGTGAGGAAGCCCTGAACTGGGTAAACTGCAGGGCAGAGGGCAGGAGCAGACAGAAAGCAATAGAAAGGAGCAGTTGCTGGCTTGGGGAAATGAAGAGTTCGTGGAGATGAAGGGGAAGTCCGTGTTTCAGTTATCAGCGAGCCTGCAGGAGGAAGTGCCCAGCACACAGCGAGAAACCAGTAGTCAGGTCAGGTATGCAGATATAGAAGTGGGAGTCACCTGGGTGGAGGTTAAAACCAAAGACATGTGAGAGAAACCTGGGCCGGGCACGGTGGCTCATGCCTGTAATCCCAGCATTTTGGGAGGCCGAGGTGGGCGGATTATCTGAGCTCAGGAGTTCGTGACCAGCCTGGGCAACACAGTAAAACTCCGTCTCTACTAAAATACAAAAAAATTAGCTGGGCATGACAGCATGCACCTGTAGTCCCAGCTACTTGGGAGGCTGAGGCAGGAGAATTGCTTGAACCAGGGAGATGGAGGTTGCAGTGAGCCGAGATCGCGCCACTGCACCCCAGCCTGGGTGACAGAGCAAACTCCATCTCAAAAAAAAAAAAAAAAAAAATACTAAAATTAGCTGGGCATGGTGGCACATGCCTATAATCCCAGCTACTTGAGAGGCTGAGGCAGGAGAATTGCTTGAATCCGGGAGGCGGAGGTTGCAGCAAGCCGAGATCATGACACTGCACTCTAGTCTGGGCAACAGAACAAGACTGTCTCCAAAAAAAAAAAAAAAAAAGAAACATGAAGAGAGAAGGGAGATGGAGGGAGCCAACAAAGACACATTTATGTGTAACATGGAGTCTCTCACAGTTGCAATAAATCCCCAAAACTAAAACTGGTCTCCAAAACTAAAATAATAGGTCACGCATGAGCACACACATAACATAACTCCAACAGAATTAGCCACAACAAATGCATAAATGTAATTATTCATTCAGCCTCCCACACAAATCTTATCATTGCTGAATTTTTATTACATACCTAAAAAATGAAATACTCAGTAGTGAAAGGTGATCAGTAGCAAAATGATTACCTATAACAGCACTAAATTAAACAAAATTCTAAAAAACAATAGCAGCAAATGAAACGCTGAATGATTAGTCATTTTAGGACCCCATGCCTTTGCAGATTGATATTTTTCACAACAGAAGGAGAGCCTGTTTTTTTTTTCTCAACTAAACAGCAAAACCCATGGATTTTCTGCTTCTCCAGTGAGAGGGTGCTGACCTGGCAGCTGATCCAACAGGTCTGAACTGAGGGAGCCATTTACCCACTGCAGAAGGATGTGTTGGCTTTCTTAGGTCATGTGACCACTCCTAACCAGAGACACCAGACAAATTCAGAGTTTTAGAAGACACGGAGTTTTGGCTTTAAATTTGCGGAGCCTTTAAGGAGATTCTGGAGGCCCATCCTAGCGGACTCAGGATGTTCTGAATTTTTTGGAACTTACCTTTGTTTATTATCCCAACTCTCAACTGGGGTCACAGCAAATATGAATTGAAGGCACCCAACTCTTTTCCTATTGTGATGCCTGAAATGCCACTATTTTAGAGTTTCCTTTTGACTCTGGAGACTTGCTTGTTGAAACGTTGCGCTTTAATTACATACTACTGTTCATCTGAACTTAGTGAGAGGAAGATCTGGTGGAAAGAATTCCTACGGGACTTCAACATTAGGCAGCCACCCAAAAGTGGTAAACGAAAGAGAGATGGCAAGATGAATCCTGAAGGGAAAGCTAAGAGAGCCTCATAGCAAACTTTCCTACTTACAGTTTTCCTTGAGCCTGGATAATCACTCTAGCTAATGGATTCACCTCTAGCTTATACCTATTCCAAACTATCACTTCTTAGTAGATCAGATAGACTTCTTGGTAAAGACTCAAATGGGGAGAGGTGCTGACAGGGCTGGAGAAGGCAGTAGTAGTTCTTGCAGCAGAGCTGAAAATAATGCAGTCTCACTAAGCCAGGGGAGACCTCAGACAGCCAACAACACTTGTATCTGTGTTGGCTTCTGTGGCTTCCTTTTAAATGAAATGAATGGATTAGTCCTTCTCCCTTCTGTCTCTCTTCCTGATTCTAAGCATCTAATGAAGAAATGAACATGGCTAGGAACTGACTGGCTTTGTGCTAAATCCTGAGGTCCCTAAGGGATCTTTGAGGCACAGAACCCACCTCCACCAATGGTGGCTTTTGAGAGGTTTGATTTAGTTACCAGGTATTTAGGAGAATCTCACTAAAACCAGGAATTCTGTGTCATATTATACACTGATGTAAGTGCTCTGTAATTTGCTGGAAATTGTGTCAGCACTGAAAGTTAATTGCCAGATGTTTGGATAGTAAATACAGATACTGCTGAATAACACAAATATGTGCTTTCCCAAATAAGTTTGATTTGCTGAAATGCATGTGCCAGTCTCTAAATAACCTAGAAAACTAGATGATGTATGGTAAAATTTAACAACCAATGAAAGGAGACATAATAAGTAAGCACTCTTGAAGAATCATAATCAAAATTCCTTTTGTTATCTAGTCAAACAAGAAGAAATCCTAGATTCTGGTTGCCACTTTCAAAGGTTTATTATGAACTCACAGGAGGCCACTTGCTACTGTGGAAAGGACATCAGCTTGGTGTTTAATCAGATACCAAATGCCTGCTCTGTGACATACTGACTGTGTGACTTTGGGCAAGTTATTTAACTTTTCTGAACATCAGTTTTCATCTGTAGAATGGGTTGTTGAGAAGACTGATAGAAAATGTAGTTGAGGTACCTAACAGTGACCTCACCTAGTGGGTACTTGCTACAGACTGAATGTTGGTATCCACCTCCCAAATTCATATCTTCAAGCTCTAATCTCCAATGTAGTGGTATTTGGAAATAAGGCCTTTGGAAGATAATTAAATTATGAAGGTGGAGCCCACATGAATGGAATTAGTTACCTTATAAGAAGAGATCCGAGATTTATGTTCTCTCTCTGCCAGGTGAGGACACAGCAAAAAGGCAGCTGTCTGCACAATAGGCCAAGAACTGAATCTGTCCACACCTTAATCCTGAACTTCCCAGCCTCTAGAACTGTAAGAAATAAATTTCTGTTGTTTAACACCCAGTCTATGATATGTTTGTGATAGCAGTCTGAACTAAGACAGTACTGTATAATAATAGTGCAATAGGACAATAGTTTTTGAAGCCTTAACTGATATTTTTTTTCCAAGTATTCTCTTACCATTTGACTTTTGGTCCCAATCAGTCAAGCAGATCATTATGTAAGGAGTACGAGGGCAGAAGGCAGAGAAAAGAGGTATAACTCCTCAGCTTTTGAATTTCAAAGGTCGAGGCTTTGAAGAAAGGGAATGAACAGATAAGAGATTTGGGTGCTTATAGGATAAATAAGGAAGAGTTACCCTTCACCTCAGACCAAAAAGATTCCCTGAGGTAGGGGGAGGAGCCTACCATTGAATGCTGGAGTTGTGCGGGACTGAGAAAAGAAAAGGGAGTGCAGCAAGTCTGTGTAAGGAGCAGTGAGGTCCCCTGGACACTCTCACTGCCTCCTATGCCAGGCTAGGCAACCTCTACTCCCAAACTCTGGCAAAAGTGAAAGGTCTATTAATCTCTGCAGGGTTGGGACATGAAAGGTTTAAGCATGGCAGGTACAGGTACACAAAGGTATGGGTAACAGACTATAAGGAAATGAGGATTTAATGAAAGTTGGAGCTCCTCAAGGATCTAGAACTAGAAATACCATCTGACCCAGCCATCCCATTACTGGGGATATACCCAAAGGATTATAAATCATGCTGCTATAAAGACACATGCACACGTATGTTTATTGTGGCACTATTCACAATAGCAAAGACTTTGAACCAACCCAAATGTCCATCAGTGACAGACTGGATTAAGAAAATGTGGCACATATACACCATGGAATACTATGCAGCCATAAAAAAGGATGAGTTCGTGTCCTTTGTAGGGACATGGATGCGGCTGGAAACGACCACTCTCAGCAAACTATTGCAAGAACAGAAAACCAAACACCACATGTTCTCACTCATAGGTGGGAATTGAACAATGAGATCACTTGGACACAGGAAGGGGAACATCACACACCAGAGCCTGTTGTGGGGTGGGGGGAGGGGGGAGGGATAGCATTAGGAGATACACCTAATGTAAATGACGAGTTAATGGGTGCAGCACACCAACATGGTTCACGTATACATACGTAACAAACCTGCACGTGTGCACATGTACCCTAGAACTTAAAGTACAATTAAAAAAAAGAAAAAGAAAAAGAAAGTCGGAGTTTCGAATGAGTCTTCTAACCCTCTTTCCCCTCTGGCAATCGAAACATTGACAGCCAGACATATACTCCCAGGGAGAAAATGAGAGGGTACCTTTCTGTGGAAACTGACCAAGTCAAGAAAAACACCTACAGATACTGACATTTGGGATTTCTCAAAAAAAAAAAAAAAAAGTTTGCTTGCTGGCTTCTCTCTCTACAGTGAATTCCACCAGTCAGTGAGTTCTTTCTTCCCCTCTCTGACAAACACCTAGAACTTCTGATCAGCTTTTTGAGTACTTGTGTCTTGGCTGTCCAAGAATTATCAGACATTTGAAGAGGACCACTAACAGGAAGAAAAAGAGCAAAACAAAGAAATAGAATTAAAGGATCTTAGAGAAAACAGATAACACAATACATATTTATTAATTTTTAAAAAACATTGGCTAGCTGTGGTGGCTCACATTCATAATTCTAGCACTTTGGGAGGCCAAGGTGGAAGGATTGCTTGAGCTCAGGAGTTCAAGACTGGCCTGGGCAACATAGTGAGACCCCATCTCTACAAAAATTTAAAAATATATGTATATATATTCCACAGTCATGATGACGCATACCTGTAGTCCCAGTTACTTGGGAGGCTGAGGTGGGAGGATTGCTTGAGCCCAGGGGGTTGAGGCTACAGTGAGCTGTGATCATGCCACTGTACTCCAACCTAAGTAATAAGGCAAGATGCTGTCTCAAAAATATATAAAAATTTCAGATTGGGGCATGAGGCTGACACATGGTAGATGCGGTGCTGTTCGAGTTTCTACACATGGAGATGGTAGCAGAGCTGTGGGATCACAAACCCAAACCTGTCTGGTGCGGGGGGTACGGAAGATAAGCCTGTTGATCCTGGAGAGCATGGATTTCTGTGTGAGCCAGGTCCTAGGCAAGAGACTGCCCCTGGAGATGCTCATCTCAGCGATGAGCTGGGTGTCCTCAAATTCATATGCAAAAATCTGTGGGCGGCTGTGTTCCAACAGATGGACAGCCTGTGCACCAATGACCAAGGGACCTACTTTTTTCAGGACAACAGCTTCCACTCCTCATCCTGATGATCTTGGGCCTGCAGTATCTGGAGGAAGCACCCAAGTTCCTGGATTCACTTGTGGCCTCCTGCATGGCACCCTCAGTACCCTGGGCATACAGAGTTTGGTCACTGCCTCTGTGGCAGCCCTGACCTCCTGTAAGTTCCCACTGATAATCTGGAAATCCTGAGGACCCCAGTTCTCCACCCACACTGAGCCTCACAGCTGCTTCTGGCCCTCAACCCCTCTGGAGACAGAAGATCCCTTTGCCCAGGGACCCCGGGCCTGCTGCTTTTGGGGGTGGTCTTGGGGCTGATACTGGGGATCCCATGGGAAGCAAGGAGATACCAACTAGAGTTGGAACTAAAGTGGAGGATTCTCACATTGGGCACATTACTCTGCATGGCAGATGCTCACTAAATGTTCTACATATGGGAAAAAATTTCAAAACATTATTATACATATCCTCAGAGAAGCAAGAAATATAATTCATCCATAAAACAAGAACACAATGCTATGGAAAAAGAACACTCTGAAAACAAGAAATAGCTCCAGGAATTTAAAATATGATTGCCAAATTGAAAAGACGTTAATTAACAAATTAGAAAATAGGCATGGCAAGGTGCCTCATGCCTGTAATCCCAGCATTTTGGGAGGCCATGGCAGGTGGATCAGCTGATATCAGGAGTTCGAGACCAGCCTGGCCAACATGGTGAAACCCCATCTCTACTAAAACTACAAAAATCAGCCGGGCATGGTGGTGGGCACCTGTAATGCCAGTTACTTGGGAGGCTGAGGCAGAAGAATCACTTGAACCGAGGAGGCAGAGGTTGCAATGAGCCAGGATGGCGCCACTGCACTCCATCCTGGGTGACAGAGTGAGATTCCATCAAAAGAGAGAGAGAGAGAGAGAGAGAGAAAGGAAGGAAGGAA
>NW_012116821.1:9507730-9511533 GCF_000951035.1 Colobus angolensis palliatus | reverse complement strand
AAAGAAAGAAAGAAAGAAAGAAAGAAAGAAAGAAAAAATAAAGTTTAACCCATTTTCCACGAATAATGAGAAATATGAAAAAAGACAAGAAAATTAGAGGGTTAGAGGGTTAATCAAAGAGGTCTACAATCCAACTAATAGAAATCCAGAAAAGGGAAGAAACTAAAGGGAAGAATTTATTAAAGGAATAGCAATGTTTATCAGAATTAAAATAGTTCACAAATTAGCCAGGTGCAGTGGTGCACATCTGTAGTCCCAGCTACTTGGTAGGTTGAGGCAGGGATTGCTGGAACCTGGGAGTTTGAGATTACAGCGAGCAATGATCATACCACTGCACTCTAGTCTGGACAACAGAACCCTGTCTCTAAATAAATAGCCGGGCGCGGTGGCTCACACCTGTAATCCCAGCACTTTGAGAAGCCAAGGCAGGTGGATCACAAGGTCAAGAGATCGAGATCAGCCTGGCCAACATGGTGAAACCCCGTCCCTACTAAAAATACAAAAATCACCCAGGTGTGGTAGTGGGTGCCTGTAGTCCCAGCTACTCAGGAGGCTGACGCAGGAGAATCACTTGAACCCGGGAGGCAGAGGTTGCAGTGACCCGAGATTACACCACTGCACTCCAGCCTGGTGACAGAGCGAGACTACATCACAAAAAAAGAAAAAAAAAGAAAGAAAAGAAAAGAATAAAATAAAATAGTTTACAATTGATGCACTCATGGCAAGGTATAAAAACCTTTCGATTGATCTTTCCCTGCCGCCGCCAAGTCGCGCGGAGGCGGAGGCTTGGGTGCCTTCAAGATTTAGCTTCACCCGTAACCCACCGCCATGGCCGAGGAAGGCATTGCTGCTGGAGGGGTAATGGACGTTAATACTGCTTTACAAGAGGTGCTGAAGATCGCCCTCATTCACGAAGGCCTACCTCGTGGAATTCGCGAAGCTGCCAAAGCCTTAGACAAGGGCCAAGGCCATCTTTGTGTGCTTGCGTCCAACTGTAATGAGCCTATGTATGTCAAGTTGGTGGAGGCCCTTTGTGCTGAACACCAAATCAACCTAATTAAGGTTCATGACAACAAGAAACTAGAGGAATGGGAAGGGCTCTGTAAAACTGACAGAGGGGAAACCCCATACAGTTGTTGGTTGCAGTTGTGTAGTAGTTAAGGACTATGGCAAGGACTCTCAGGCCAAGGATGTCATCAAAGAGTACTTCAAATGCAAGAAATGAAGAAATAAATCTTTGGCTCACACATCAAAAAAAAAAAAAAATCTTTCGATCATTAAGGTTAACCAGAAGCAGTTAACTGTCAAACAAAAATGTAGGAATAAATTATTTGTGGCCATATCAAAATAAAGGGCTACTTTCCCTAAAATGTAAAGAGCTCCTATAAACAATAAGAGAAAGATTAACAACCTAATAGAAAAATTGGCAAAACTTTACATAAAAGGAATTTTAAATGGTTCTTAAAATATGAAAAGGTGACCAGCTGTACTCATAATGAGAGAAATACAAATTAAATCTCACAGACCCCTTTTTCACTTGTAAGATTAACAAATATAAAAATATATAATATCTGGGCCAGGCGTGGTGGCTCACGCCTGTAATCCCAGCACTCTGGGAGGCTGAGGCGGGTGGATCACATGGTCAGGAGATGAAGACTATCCTGGCTAACATGGTAAAATCCCGTCTCTGCTAAAAAAAAAATACAAAAAACTAGCCGGGCGTGGTAGCAGGTGCCTGTAGTCTCAGCTACTCAGGAGGCTGAGGCAGGAGAATGGCATGAACCCGAGAGGCAGAGCTTGTAGTGAGTGCAGATCGCGCCACCGCATTCCAGCCTGGGTGACAAAGCAAGACTCCGTCTCAAAAAAAAATACATATATATATATATACACATACACACACACACACACACATATATATGTATACACACACACACACATACACACACATGGATAAAGATTACAAACAACCCATATAGTAGAAAACAAGTTAGATACATTATAGTATATCTATAAACTGGCATAATGTACAAGAACAAAAAAAAGAATAAGGTTTATGTACTTAGTTTGTGAACTAAAATGGAAAACATTTTAGTTTAAAAAACAAGGCTGGTCGCAGTGGCTCATACCTATAATCCCAGCACTTTGGGAGGCCAAGGTGGGTGGATCACCTGAGGTCGGGAGTTCAAGACCAGCCTGATCAACATGGAGAAACCCCATCTCTACTAAAAATACAAAATTAGAAGGGTGTGGTGTCACATGCCTGTAATCCCAGCTACTGGGGAGGCTGAGGCAGGAGAATCACTTGAACCTGGGAGGCAGAGGTTGCAGTGAGCAGAGATCGCGCCATTGTACTCCAGCCTGGGCAACAGAGTAAGACTCCGTCTCAAAAAAATAAATAAATAAATAATAACAAAATAAAATAACAAAAAGCTGCTAGTCACAAAGGAAATAAAATGCATGAAACACTTACAAATTAGCTAAATGAGTAATATGCAAATTAAATAAGAAAAACTATAAAACATCAAGGAACACTGAAGAAAATATAAGTGAAGAGAAATGCCATGCTCACACCAGCATACTGCATGGCTATTTTTGTTGCACTTGTCATTGTTACTGTCATTTCACCACTGCCCCAACATCCTGGCTACTGATTTCCCTTCTCTAGGCTCCCCACCATGTGCAGGCTTGTAGCAACTGTCACTCCAAGCATCCTCCAGGCAAGGAGTAGATGAGCTACCCAAAGGAGGACCATTGAATTATTTTTCAGAATCTGAAATTCAAGCAAAATACCTGAAAGCTGGAAAGCTGGAGGAGCTAAGAATGTAAGTGGAGTTGAGTTCAGCTGCTTCAAGTCCAACAGCTGCTTCAATTTTCCCATTCCCACACCTAGTTCTTCAGCTTTTCTTCACATCTCTGAGCTACTCCAAATCCTTTCAGAAAATCCTTTCTTTCAACTTTTCCTTTAGTTTAGGCTGCTATAACAAGTAACCATAGTCTGGGTGGCTTAAACAACAGAAATTCATTTCTCACAATTCTCGAGGCTGGGAGTCCCAGGTCAAGGTGCCTGGCAGATTCCTTGCCTGATGAGAACACTAATCACCTCTCAAAGGCCCCGCCTCCTCATGCCATCATATTGGGGATTTAGGATTCAACATATGAATGAATTTGAAGGAAACACAGACATTCAGTCCATACCATCAGCCAAAATCTCTTTCTGATTTTTTCAGCTAAAGAACTGTGACCAAATGAAATAGAAAAACACAGTATTATAAAGATGTCAATTATCTCTAAATTAATCTATAATTCAATGCAATAAAAATAAAAATCATAGCAGAAATGGAAGAAAATAATGTTAAAGTTCATCTTGCAAAGTGGTACTCAACTTGGTTACACATTTAGAATCATCTGGGGAGCTATTAAAACTCTGTTCCCATACTGTACCCCTAGCAATTAAACTGGGACTTCTGGGAGTGGGGTGAGGTTATCAGCATTTATTAACATTCCCTGAGTGATTCCAATGTGCAGCCAAGGTTGAGAACTACTGTGCTGGAAGAATAAACATGTGAAAACAACAGGGAATTTTAGGAAGGAAAGAAAAGTGTACAGATTTGCCCTATTAGCCACTGAAAGAGATGATAAAGCTACAGTAAGTAAAGCAGTGTAGTACTAGCACAAGAAATGACAGACAAATCAATATAACAAAATATACAGTTCAAAAAATGGTCAGGCACAGTGGCTGTAATCCCAGCACTTTGGGAGGCTAAGACGGGCAGATCACCTGAGGTCAGGAGTTCAAGACCAGC
>NW_012116821.1:9505319-9506840 GCF_000951035.1 Colobus angolensis palliatus | reverse complement strand
AAAGAAAGAAAGAAAGAAAGAAACCCTCAAAGTATAAATGGCAATAAATATTGTAAATGTATATCCTTCAGTCCAGCAATTCAACTTTTAGTAACATAATACAAGCTGACCATAAGCCACAATCACAAAGATGTACAGGCAAGGATTTTATTCATCATAGATTTGTTTTCACAGTAAAAAGCTAAAAACAAGCTAAACATCTCTCAAGAAGATCAAATATACCTGTATATGTGTTGACATTAAAGATTTTCATGGCTCTTTACACTCATTAGGATGGCTATTATTTTAAAAAAGTAAGTGTTAGTGAGGATGTGGAAAACTGGAACCCCTGTGTGCTGTTAGTGGGAATGTAAACGGTGCAGTTTCTATGGAAAACAGTATGGCAGTTTCCTAAAAAATTAAACACTGTGCTGGGCGCGGTGGCTCACGCCTGTAATCCCAGGCCAAGGATTTGGGAGGCTGAGGTGGGCGGATCATGAGGTCAGGAGTTCGAGACCAGCCTAGCCAACATGGTGAAACCCCGTCTCTATTAAAAGTACAAAAATTAGCTGGGCATGGTGGCAGGCGCCTGTAATCCCAACTACTTAGGAAACTGAGTCCACATCTGAGTGTAGACCCAAAACTCACAGGAGGGACTAGAACAGATATTTGTATACCCATGTTAACAGCAGCATTATTTACAATAGCCAAAAAATGGACGCAACCCAAGTCCACGTCAGTGGATGACTAGATAAACAAATATGGCATATACACACAATGGAATGTCATTCAGCCTTAGGAAGGATATTGGCCAGGCACAGTGGCTCACACCTGTAATCCCAGCACTCTGGGAGGCCAAAGTGGGCAGATCACCTGAGGTCAGGAGTTCAAGATCAGCCTAGCCATGGTGAAACCCCGTCTCTACCAAAAATACAAAAAATTAGCTGGGTGTGGTGGTGTGCACCTGTAATCTCAGCTACTCGTGAGGCTGAGGCAGGAGAATCCCTTGAACCTGGGAGGTGGAGGTTGCAGTGAGTCGAGATCGCGCCATTGCACTCCTACCTGGGCAACGAGAACGAAACTCCATCTCATAAAAAAAGGAAGGATATTCTGACACATGCTGCAATGTGAATGAGCCCCGAGGATATCATGCTAAGGAAATAAGTCAGTCACAAAAAGGACAAATATGATTCTACTTATATGAGATACCATAATAGTCAAATTCACAGAGACAGAAAGTAGAGTGGTATTTGCCAGGGACCAGGGCAATGGGGGCTGGGTGTGCAATGAGGAGGGAGCATTAGTGTTTAGTGGGTACAGTTTCAGCCTTGTAAGATAAAAAGTTCTAGAGATGAATGACGGTGATGATTGCAGACCAATGTAAATGCCACAGAACTGTACACTTAAAAATACAAGATGGGGCAGGGCATGGTGGCTCATGCCTGTAATCCCAGCACTTTGGGAGGCTGAGATGGGCAGACCACTTGAGGCCAGGAGTTCGAGACCAGCCTGGCCAACATAGCAAAACTCTGTCTCTACTAA
>NW_012116821.1:9498215-9504847 GCF_000951035.1 Colobus angolensis palliatus | reverse complement strand
GAGACCAGCCTGGCCAACATGGTGAAACGTCGCCTCTACTAAAAATACAAAAATTAGCCAGGCACAGTGGCAGGCGCCTGTAATCCCAGCTACTGGGGAGGCTGAGACAGGTGAATCAGTTGAAGCCGGGAGGCAGAGTTTGCAGTGAGCCAAGATTGCGCCACTGCACTCTAACCTGGGCGACAGAGCGAGACTCTATCTCAAAAAAAAAAAAATACAAGATGGGGCCAAGCACGGTGGCTCACACCTGTAATCCCAGCACTTTGGGAGGCTGAGGTGGGCAAATCACTTGAGGCCAGGAGTTTGAGACCAGCCTGGCCAACATGATGAAACTCTGTCTCTACTAAAAATACAAAAATTGGCCAGACATGGTGGCATGTGCCTGTAATCCCAGCTACTCGGGAGACTGAGGCAGGAGAATCACTTGAACCCAGGAGGCGGAGGTTACAGTGAGCCGAGATCACACTATTGCACTCCAGCCTGGGTGACAGAGCGAGATTCCATCTCAAAAAGAAAACGAAGTTGGTAAATTTTACGTTATGTATATTTTACACCACAATAAAAACTTTTCTGTGAAAAGCAGCTTTATTTACGTATTTTCATTTCAATATTTCTCTTTATCATTGTTGTCTGAGAAATTTGCTTCTATGGTGAGTTATTTGAGAATGACTCCAAAACACAAATTTTGAGAACGTGAAGCAAAATTTTCTAGATGTCATTTTTCACAGTTGCTTTTATAGTTTGTGATCATCACTCATTTTTATTTGTAATTAATTTTTATTAAGTAGGAAGAGTTTAAGGGAGAAAAAGAGTATATAAAGTCAACCACAAATGCAATCATGGGAAATCAGGTGGTAACATTACATCTTAAGTTACAAGTCACTTCTTTGTGGGATAATTTTCCATATTGGAATTTTGTTCTACATTTTCTCAGCAGCTCCATTTCATTCCCAGAAGTCACTCAGAAAGAATCTACTGGCCCAATCATGCGTGCTGAGGACCTATAATATGAGAGAATTCCCTTGGCTAGCCAAGAACTCTTAACTAGAGATGATCTGGCTTCTTTCTCGGGGCTGGAACAAAAGAGTGAAAATATTTCCACTCAAAATAGGAACTGCAATCTAGAAGAAATCCTGTTCCTTTTCTTTTGAAATAAGGACACAAGCAGAAATATGAAATGGAACTTTGGATTACCTTATGCTGTGGTTGTAAGAAAGGAATTGCAGCATATGAAAAACAAAATCTTAAGCAGCACTAGACTACACGGCATGTACTTTATTTTAAAATTGTCTCTAGTGCAGCTGCTGAGCATAGAACGTGATCCAGATAAAAGGGAAATAACACCAACTTCTTGTCAGAAAATTCAAACACTAAACCATCTGAAAGTAGGTAAATGCCTTCCCTTAGGCTGAGCGCAATGGCTCACGCCTTTAATACCAGCACTTTGGGAGGCCAAGGCAGGTGCATCACCTGAGGGCAGGAGTTCGAGACCAGCCTGACCAACATGGCGAAACCCCATCTCTACTAAAAATACAAAAATTAGCTGGGCATGGTGGTGCACGCCTGTAGTCCCAGCTACTCGGGAGGCTGAGGCAGGAGAATCGCTTGAACCTGGCGGGGCAGAGGTTGCAGTGAGCCGAGATAGTGCCACTTCACTCCAGCCTGTGCGACAGAGCAAAATCCTGTCTCAAAAAAAACAAAAAACAAAAAAAGTAATGCCTTCCTTTTATGTCCATGTAAATATGAACTGAGGTTGATAGACACAAGAGTGCCATTTTGAATGCAAGACAGGACCTTATGCAATCTGATCCAAGGAACTAGCCGACCTTGATATAAAGGTCCCCACTTACAACCAAACTCACTGAAGTTGTTCAAAGGCATTACCAAAAATCATGGTACTGAAAACAGTTATGACTGACTGCTCTCTGACCACTTGTGCTTCTGTTCCAATATAAAGTCACTCTTTTCAGGGACTTCACACCATCTGTTTCTGAGATTTGTTTAGACTAGTTTTGGAGATTTTATACCAAAGGTGCATAAAAGTGTTGTTGTTTAACTCTGACATTTGATAAGAGATTTCTTGGGGCATGATATATTCATATTTCTGAGGTTTTAAAATTATTATTATCATTCCTTTTTCTTTTTTTTTTTTTTTTTTGAGACTGGTTCTTGCTCTGTCACTCAGGCTAGAGTGCAGTGGTGCAATCATAGCTCACTGCAGCCTGAACCTCGTGGACTCAAGCAATCCTCCCTGCTTAGCCTCCCCAGTAGCGAGGACTGCAGGTGCACACCACTACACCTAGCTAATTTTTTTTTTTTTTTAAATTTTTAGAGATCTCACTATATTGGCCAGGCTGGTCTCAAACTCCTGGGCTCAAGCAATCCTCCCACCTCAGCCTCCCAAGATGCTGGGATTACAGGCGTGAGACACTGCACCCAGCTTAAAATTATTTTTAAACGCTACACAGAAGTACCACATCACGTAAATACTACTAGAGGTCTGCCTAGTCTCATAGTTGCAGATGACTTTGTTCATTCTAGTCATTCCACTATACCTGGGCATGTATTTAGAATTGAAATCACATACTGCACCTAGTCATGCCAATTCTTCTTGAGAAACCTCAGAAATCTATTTAACAGCCATCTGGAGGTTCAGTGAAGGCAACGCAAATCGGCCGGTTGACTACACAATAAGTTCTTACCATCTAGTGTAACTGGAAATGAGCACACCCCCACGGCCTGGCAACTCCATGTCTAGGTACAAACACTGTAAAATATATGCACAATGAGACACATATTAGGAGGGCCACTGCAACAGTGTTTGTAGGATCACAATTGGAAAGAAACCTAAAAGTTTTCCAGCAGAAAATTAGAAATATAAATTGTGGTGCGATTGTGTAATTGTGGATATAATAGAACACTCATAGGAGTTAAAATAAATAAATTACTGTATGTACTAGCTTAGCATAAATTGGGTACATATCAAATTATTTATAATAGTTGCTTCTTCCTTTTTTTTTTTTTTTTTGAGACGGAGTCTCACTCTGTTGCCCAGGATGGAGGGCAGTGGCACAATCTCAGCTCACCGCAACCTCTGCCTCCCGGGTTCAAGCTATTCTCCCGAGTAGCTGGGACTACAGGTGCATGCCTCCATGTTCGGCTAATTTTTTGCATTTTTAGTAGAGATGGGGTTTCACCATGTTAACCTGGATGGTCTTGATCTCCTGACTTCGTGATCTGCCCGCCTTGGCCTCCTAAAGTTCTGGGATTACAGGCGTGAACCACTGCACCTGGTCTGCATGTGGTATTTCTAAAAACATATTGAACTGAAGCAAACATGACGAAACACCAACATTTATTTATCCTGATTATGAAAGCCCAGGTTATTATACTAACCCATGTACTTTTCTGTATTCTCCTTCCCCCCACCACACCAAAAAATATATCTAGTATTTAAATTTTAGGGAGTTTTTGCTTGTTGGTTGGTTGGTTGGTTGGTTGGTGGTTTTTGCTTTTCTCTCTATTGGAAACCACAAATCTTTTTACTAAAATCTCTCAACACAAACCTAATCACTTAAGGATCCAACTTAAAATCCTTGACAATTTCTCTTGGTCATTTGAAGTTTGTTTTTTTTTAGGAAGTTGCTTTAAGACGTCAGGATATAAATGTATGCTATAGTTATTTTTAAAGACCTTTCTGAATAATATTGTAATGAAAAGGCCAGGCACAGTGGCTTATGCCTGTAATCCCAGCACTTTGGGAGACGGAGGTGGGCAGGTCACGAGGTCAGGAGTTCGAGACCAGCCTGGCCAACATGGTGAAACCCCCGTCACTACTTAAAAAGAAAGTGTATATATATAAAGTGTGTGTGTGTGTGTGTATATATATATATAAATTAGCCAGGCACGGTGGCAGGCACCTGTAATCCCAGCTACTTGGGAGGCTGAGGCAGGAGAATTGCTTGAACCCGGGAGGCGGAGGTTGCAGCGAGCCAAGATCATGCCACTGCACTCCAGCCTGATCAACAGAGTGAGACTCCATCTCAAAAATAAAAATTATAATAAATAAAATTAACATAAAATTAAACTAAAAGTCCTCCATAATAAATTGCAAGTCTGGCTTCTCAGGCCCATATTCTCAATGAGAAGCTAGTGGGTTTTAGGATGGGCTGTTCCACTGTAGACCATGGTTTGGTGTGTATCATACTGGGGATAAGTCAGCCAGGAATTCCATCAAAGAATTTGTAATACTCCCAGTCTAACTCTGGCAGGAGCCAGCTACAGGCTGCACTGAGTCATAGTGGCTTAAACAGGCACCTGAGGCTCACTGGGAGACTGTCCCCAAATGCAAACTCCACTCAGGACCACTGCCTTTATCCTAGGAATAAAGAAAGGGGTCAGAGGCCGGGCATGGTGGCTCAAGCCTATAATCCCAGCACTTTGGGAGGCCAAGATGGGAAGATCACTTGAGGTCACGAGTTCGAGACCAGCCTGGCCAACATGGTGAAACCCCATCTCTACTAAAATACAAAAATTAGCAGGGCTTGGTGGCGGGCACCTGTACTCCCAGCTACTTGGGAGGCTGAGGCAGGAGAATCACTTGAACACAGGAGGCGGAGATTGCATTGAGCCAAGATCACACCTCTGCACTCCAGCCTGGATGACAAAGTGAGACTCTGTCTCAAAAAAAGAGGGATCAGAAAAGATATTGTGAGAAGGTGAAGTAGGGGGTTTAGATGGTCCCCTGCCTCTTGTATTTAACTTTGATCCTGGCCCAGCGCAGTGGCTCACATCTGTAATCCCAGCACTTTGGGAGGCTGAGGCGGGTGGATCACGAGGTCAGGAGTTCAAGACCAGCCTGGCCAAGATGGTGAAACCCCGTCTCTACCAAAAATACAAAAATTAGCTGGGCGCCTGTAATCCCAGCTACTCAGGAGGCTGAGGCAGGAGAATCACTTGAACCCAGGAAGCAGAGGTTGCATTGAGCCAAGATCACACTACCGCACTCTAGCCTGGATGACAGAGAGAGACTCCGTCTCAAAAAAAAAAAAAGAGGGGTCAGAGAAGATGTGAGAAGGTAAAGTAGGGGTTTAGAGGTCCCGTGTCTATTGTATTTAACTTTGATCCTTGGGACAAATACAGTCCCTTTAACAAGCAGGACCCTGCAAACAGATGGCACCCCAAAAGGTATAACTGAGGAGAGCCAAGTGACAGAATTACTTGCAAAAATGTTGGCAGGAATAGGGGAACCAATAAGGGAACTAGTAGGGGAACCAATATGTTCAGCAACATTGAAAAGCCCTGGGCTCCCTGAGGTTCCAGGACAGTACTGGAATTGGGAGAGAGGGACCCTCCTACAGGAACTGTGGACACAGAAGAAGGCAGCCCCTACCAAAGTGAAGCCCAGTTGCTGAGGAGGTAAAATACCCCAAGCCTCTCTTTCCACCCTCTAATCTCCAGCCAGTGCTTCCCATTAACTGACCCAGCCAGTAGCCAGAGGCCAAAGGAGTCCGAGGCAGGCAATTAGTGTCACGGGACAGACAGCAGGACAGAGAAAGGCAGGGAGTGACTAATGGAAGCCAAGCAGAACATGAACCATCACATTTCCCTCTCAGAGAAAACAGAAAGACAAGGTCATCTTATATGCAAATGGCATAGCTTTATTGCCAAGAAACACAAATGGCAGATAAAATGACTGAAGATCAAACATTCTCAGCCCCAAATTCGTGTTTTGTAGATGTTAATTGATAACTTACAGAGCAGATTGTCTCGAGGAAGGCCTGGTTACTTAGGAAACTATTTGAAATAATCTTAGGCATGGTGGCTCACGCCTGTAATCTCAGCACTTTTGGAAGTCAAAGTGGGAGGATCACTTGAGCCCAGGAATTCAAGACCAGGCTGGGCAACATAGTGACACCCCTTCTCTACAAAAGACTAAAAAATTAGCTGGGCATGGTGGCACTTGCCTGTAGTCCCAGCTACTTGGGAGGCTGACGTGGAAGGATCCCTTAAGCCAGGGACTGCAGTGAGCCAAGACTGAGCCACTGCACTCCAGCCTGGGCAACAGAGGGAGACCCTGTCTCCAAAAAATATAAAAATTTTATTTTTGAAAGTATACTACAAGTTAAATTACTTAAAGTTGGGCATTCTATTGATCACATACTCTATATGTTAGATAGAGATAGCATATATAGACACATAGAACATATTTTATAGAGAGAATATGTATCGGATATGTTTTATGTGTTATATATAATGTTCTATACATCAAAGTATTAACGACTATGCATGAGTAATTGCTAATATCTTTTTCACAAAATTTTCTAACTAAAATAACTGCACACTGGTGGGAATGGAAATTGCTAACACCCTTCTGGTAGATAGTAGGGCAATGTATATCACAAGCTTTAAAAATGTGCACACTACTTTGGGAGGCTGAGGCGGGTAGATCACGAGGTCAGGAGATCGAGACCATCCTGGCTAACATGGTAAACTCCGTCTCTACTAAAAAAGTACAAAAAACTAGCCGGGCATGGTGGCAGGTGCCTGTAGTCCCAGCTACTGGGGAGGCTGAGGCAGGAGAATCACTTGAACCTGGGAGGCAGAGGTTGCAGTGAGCAGAGATCGCGCCA
>NW_012116821.1:9495440-9498040 GCF_000951035.1 Colobus angolensis palliatus | reverse complement strand
TTTTGCCATGTTACCCAGGCTGGTCTCGAACTCCTGGACTCAAGGGACCCACTCACCTCGGCCTCACAAAGTACTAGAACTACAAGTATGAGCCACCACACCCAGCCTAAAAATTATTTTTAAATAATTATGCCCAGTGTAGGCATGGGCTGTTCACTATCCATGAGCTGGCTCCTTTATGGTCATGATATGATGTCAGCTTCACCCTGGACTTGATTAGGTGCCAAAGCTTATGCACTTGCTCTTAACAGCAAACGGAAGAGCCAAACTCCAACATCTTGTCAAAGAGAATCCCTCAAATTCTCACAAAGGAAATTCTAGTGCAGTGGCCAACAGCAAGGAGCCACCCAACATGGGCTTCTCAGGGTGACCCGGGGCAAGCGACCCAATGTCTTTCAGTTTTCACATCTGTAGAAAAAAGATCATGATGCTCAAGGCACTGATTCCATAAAAATGTTGTGAGTATTAAGTGAGCAAATACATACAAAAACCCTGAGAATAGTGACTGGTATGTGATGTTTGCCATTATAATTTTCTGTTCAACCCTTATCAAAATGCTAAATTATAAGAAATAATATTCATGGAAAATGTTGTCCGTGTATTCCTCTAAATAATCAGGGTTCTTCCTATACATATTCAATTTTAGAGCTGCATATTTGGTTAGCACTGTTTTAGCTGCTAGTAATATTGCTTCTGCTTAAGTATTTGCTGTGTCACTTGTCTTCATGAAAATTATAAAATCTGGCTGCTGCCGTCATTGTAGGGATGGTGCCAATAACAGTGCTCACATTTCACCTGGAAGCCCCTTCATCAGGACCCATATGAGAATCTTTCCTCAGACCTCAGCACTTCTGGGTTAGTCGTGTGTTTTTAATGCAAAGGCGGTTTAGCTTCTGTTTCTAATCATAGGCCTTCCCTCCCATCAGCTATAGCAGTTATTCAGGACCCTGTGGCAAACATCCTTGAATCCTACCCATGAACTGATGGATTTTTTTCTACCTTTTCCTGTCCTCTACCTCAAATTCCTGATCTATTTGTAATCTGTTGCTTAATGCATATTTTTATAAGTTAACTGAAAATACTTTGGAGGGCAGGAATGAGACAGAACATGAAAGTAAATAAGTAAGTAATAAGTAAATATAAAACCAAATACATGCTGATAACACATAGCGGTAACATGAAGCTACACAGGAAGCCCTGTTTGCTGATTGCAGTCACAGTCGTGTCTCAACAAGGGTTGTGTCACTGGTTGTCTTGCCCCACCAAACAGTTCAAAGTTGTTGCAGTCTCATTTAAGATGAACAGCAACTACCAATGAGGCAGTCAGTTGTGCTAATATATCACCAGGGGACATTTTTCCAGGTCTTCATAAAAAAACAGTAAATGGCACATATGACAACCAGGTCACAGAACAAATGGATATGATGAATGCCCAGGATCTCCTAGAATAATGACAAGGAATTTACATCAATTTTCATAGGCTCAACTTGGGAGCACTGAGCCCAATTTTTTGGTGACCTTGGAGACAGCAAGGTCACCAAAGCTCACAGAAAGAAAACATTTTAATTCATGGAATTTTGTTTTTAATTTGTACGGAATCTTAGTATTTTAAAGCTGGAGGCCGGTCACAAGGGCTAACACCTGTAATCCCAGCACTTTGGGAGGCTGAGGCAGGTGGATCACTTGAGGTCAGGGGTTTGAGATCCAGCCTGGCCAACATGGCGAAACCCCATCTCTACTAAAAATGCAAAAATTAGCCAGGTGTGGTGGCATGTGCATGTAGCCCCAGCTACTCAGGAGGCTGAGGCACAGGAATCGCTTGAACTGAGGAGGCGGAAGCTGCAGTGAGCTGAGATCACACCACTGCACTCTAGCCTGAGTGACAGAACAAGATCCTGTCTTGATGAAAAAATAAAAAAATAAAACTAAAAGTACCTCCAAAAAATGCAATCCTCTGGAAGTCCAAAGATGCTTTCAGGGGCCATGCAGCAAGTTGGTAGACCCAGGGCTGGGATTGGGATTCCCTGACAATGATGTCTTAGGCACTGGACACAGACAGCTGTAGCATGAATCCATGTGTCCATTCAACCACACCCTCCTGTGGTGGCAACCACACTTTCTAATCTGCGGTACCATTTTACTCATCTTCCAGTTAAAGCTGAATGTTCTATCTGCACAACTTAAGTATTTATTCCTCAGCTTGAGGGAGCACAGTATGCCTGTGGCTCAGAAGGAAGGGGTGCCCTCTGTGCCTTAGGAAGGAGATTACTGTGGACACGGAGCAGAGGCACTTCAATGCCATTTTTGATTGGGTAGGAATCCAAATAATAGACTGGAGGAAAATGACCTCACTTACCTCCAAGCACAACCCTGATGTGTGTACCCCTACTAGGCACAAGGATTTGAAGCCAAGGGTCTGAACCATGTCTGAATCAACAACCCCTGCCAGCTCATTGGTATGAGAGGAGAGGTAACCCTACCCACACCCACCTGGGCTTCTCAGTGTGGCTGCACTTTAGAATCATCTAGGGAACTTTTAAAACCACCGATTAAGGCAACTTTAGTTAACAATAGTTTATTGTATATTTTCTTTTTTTTTT
>NW_012116821.1:9493935-9495256 GCF_000951035.1 Colobus angolensis palliatus | reverse complement strand
GCACCTGCCACCTCGCCCGGCTAGTTTTTTGTATTTTTAGTGGAGACGGGGTTTCACCGTGTTAGCCAGGATGGTCTCAATCTCCTGACCTCATGATCCGCCCGTCTCAGCCTCCCAAAGTCCTGGGATTACAGGCTTGAGCCACCGCGCCCGGCCTTTATTGTATATTTTCAAATACAGTCCTGTGCTGTGTAATAACTTTTCAGTCAATGACAGACTGCCTGTATGACGGTGGTCCCACACGTTATAAGATGGGATTTTTACTGTGCCTTTCCTATGTTTAGATACACACATATTTCCCAATGTACTACAACTGCCTTTCAGTGCAGAAGCATGCTGGAAAGGTTGGTAGCCTAGGAGCAATGGACTACTGCATATAGCCCAGATGTATAATAGGCTATACCATCTAACTTTGTGTAGATACACCCTGTGGTGTTCACACAACAAAGAAATTGGCTTACAACTCATTCCTCAGAACAGATCCCTGTTGTTAAGCAACACATGACTGTGGCTAGAAGAGAGGATTTTTCTTCTGTTTTGTTATTTTGGGTTGTTGATATTTGTAGGTTTTTTTGAGACAGGTTCTGGCTCTGTTGCCCAGGCTGGAGTACAATGGTGCAATCTCAGCTCACTGCAACGTCTGTTTCCTGGGCTCAAGTGATCGTCTCACCTCAGCCTCACAAGTGGCTGGGACTGTAGACACACACCATCCCATCCGGCTATTTTTTGTATTTTTAGTAGAAATAGGGTCTCACCATATTGCCCAGGCTAGTCTTGAACTCCTGACCTCAAGCAATCCTACTGCTTTGGCCTCCCAAAGTGCTGGGATTACTGGTGTGAGCCACCACGCCTGGCATAGAGGAGAGTATTTTGAATGTTCCCAACACAAAGAAATGATCAATTTTGAGGTGATGGATATACTAAATTACCCTGATTTGATCATTACACATCGTGCATATGAATGGAAATATCACACTGAACCCCATAAATATGTACAACTATTATGTGTCAATCAATTTAAAAACAAAAACAAAAAACTACAGATGACTGAGTTCCACCCCGACCAACTAAATCAGAGTGTCCTAGGTGGGTAGAGGTGGCAGACATCACTATTTTAAAAAAGCTTCCCGGGCTGGGTGCGGTGGCTCATGCCTGTAATCCCAACATTTTGGGAGGCCGAGGCAGGCAGATCACGAGGTCAGGAGATCCAGACCATCCTGACTAACATGGTGAAACTCTGTCTCTACTAAAAATACAAAAAAATTAGCTGGGCGTGGTGGCACGCAGCTGTAGTCCCAGCTGCTAAGGAGGCTGAGGCAGG
>NW_012116821.1:9487456-9493305 GCF_000951035.1 Colobus angolensis palliatus | reverse complement strand
TAGCCAGGATGGTCTCGATCTCCTGACCTCGTGATCTGCCCGTCTCGGCCTCCCAAAGTGCTGGGATTACAGGCTTGAGCCACCGCGCCTGGCCCCAAGTGATTCTAATATGTGGCTGGGTTTGAGAACCGCTACTATAGATGGACCAGGAGGCTGCCTACCTAAAGAAGGCCGAGCAGCCCTAAGAGGCCAGCCTGCTTAGAAATAGTCCCCACCATCCTCTCAGACTTCCCCCATGACCTCATACAGTATCCAAGGTCTGCCCTCCCCTCCACCAGTTACCGTGGTACTAAGTTACACTGGTATTAAGATATTACTGTTGGCTGTTTTACTTCTCAACATTAATTGAGCACCTACTCTTAGTCATACACCAAGAACCCAGAAATGAATGTGACACAGCTCCTGCTTTCAAGGAGCTCACAATCAGGGCAACATAATTTTTACACAGCAATAGAAAATAATGTGCTGGCCAACATTTGTGAAGCACGCACAATGTACCAGACTCTAAGATCTCGTGTATTACCTCATTTAATTCTCCCAACAACCTTATAAGATAGGTACCGTTACTGTCAAGCCCATTTAACAGACAGGATTCCTGGACTGTAGAGAATTTATGTAACTGCCTGAAGTCCTTTAGTACTAGTTGGGCTGGGAGCCTGGCTCCCAGTACAGGCAGCCTGGCTCTAGCGTCCACACCTTTCCGCCACACTGAGCGGATAAGTGAATGTACTAAAAGTCACAGAGGCATGAAAAGATGTTGATTCAAAGAATGGTGAGCAATTCAGGGCTGAAAATTTGTGTTTGGGTCAAATTATGAAAGCCCTTACAGGCCGTGAACAGGGGGTTCTGTTCTGTCTCCTCTAGACAAAGGGTAGCCCGCCAAAGTTTTGTATTCTTTTTTCATCTTTTTAATTTTTATTTCAGATTCAGGGAGTACACGTGCAGTTTCGTTATAAAGGTATATTATGTGATGCTGAGGTTTGGGCTTCTAATGACCCCATCGCCCAAGCAGTGAGCATAGTACCCAATAGGACATTTTTCAACCCTTCCTGTCCTCCCTCCCTCGCCACTTTTCAGATCCCCAGTGTTCATTGCTCCCATCTTTGTGTCAATGTGTACCCAATGTTTAACTCCCACTTATAACTGAAAACATGCGGTATTTGGTTTTCTGTTTCTGCATTAATTCGCTTAAGAAAATGGCCTCCAGCTGTATCTATGGTGCTACAAAGAATATGATTTCATTCTTTTTTATGACTGTGTGGTTTTCCGTGGTGTATACGAACCACAGTTTCTTTACCCAATCTACCATTAATGGAAACCAGGGCTGATTCCATGTCTTTGCGATTGTGAATAGTGCGACAATGAACATACAAGTGCAGGTGTCTTTTTGGTAGAACAATTTATTTTTCCTTGGATATTGCCAGCCAAAGTTTTAAATCAAGGAACAAAGCGAGCAGATCTACATTTCAAAAGATAAGGGTGAGAATAACCACAGGATGGAGAGATAGGGACAGAGAGGTGCAACTGTGACAACAGATGCAAGTTAGAGGAAGGCAGTGGGGTGCAGGGAGAAGAAAGGCAGGACGCCTAGATACTTCCAACTTTGAAATGACAGGATTTCGTGGCTGATTGGAGAGGGAGAGAGAAGAGGAAGGCAGCTCCCAGGCCTGTAATGAAAGCGACTTAACAAGTGAGTGCTCTGGATAGAAAAGGAGTCGGTCTGTGGAGGAAGGTAATGAGCTCACTTCTGGACATGTTAGGTTTCCACAAGCCTTACCATCTGCCAGTTAGTTGCTAAGAGGCATGACAGTTAAGTCACTTCAGATCCTTTGGGCTCACAGAGATATTTCTTTGCAAAATCGTAAATGTGGATACTTCCTAAAGTTTCTTAGAAATGCATTGATTTGGCCGGGCGCGGTGGCTCAAGCCTGCAATCCCAGCACTTTGGGAGGCCGAGACGGGCGGATCATGAGGTCAGGAGTTCGAGACCATCCTGGCTAACACGGTGAAACCCCGTCTCTACTAAAAAATACAAAAAGCTAGCCAGGCGAGGTGGCTGGTGCCTGTAGTCCCAGCTACTCGGGAGGCTGAGGCAGGAGAATGGCGTAAACCCAGGAGGCGGAGCTTGCAGTGAGCTGAGATCCGGCCACTGCACTCCAGCACGGGCGACAGAGCTAGACTTCCGTCTCAAAAAAAAAAAAAAAAGAAAGAAAAAAAAAGAAATGCATTGATTTTAGTTTAGATGCAATTTGAAGAGAAACTGAGAAGGAACCCATGATGGTGATTTTGTTGTTTCAAAAAGTGCCATCCTACCAAAATTAGAAAAAAAATACTCTTTTATACTGAGTGAGGAATCCAAAGATAACCAAGCCAACCCCAAATGAGGCCTATGAGACATGAAAAACACAACTTTTCAGTTAACTAAATATTTGAGTTCTATTTTAAGGACAGTGGTGGCATTGGGTGTGTGTCTTTAGAATGTTTCATTCTAAATAGATTTTGTTCATCTTCCCTTTATGGATAATACTTCAACTAGATTTTTGTTTCTACATTGTTTGCTTTTATCTTCTAAGGCTAAAATTTGTTGAAGAGACACTCATACAATGGATACTCATTACTCAATTTAGCCATAAATCATATGACTAGTATTTAAGTGTGAATATTATTAAAAATATAACCTCAGAATGGAATTCTGATAAATAAAATAACCCAAATGAGTTTAAAACCATTTTCAAAGACAAGTGGAAAAAAAGTTATTAATTTTCTCCTCTGTGAGGACTGATCATTATTTTGTTTGTTTTAAGACAGAGTTTCACTCTTATCGTTCAGGCTGGAATGCAATGGTGCCATCTCGGCTCACTGCAACCTCTGCCTCCTGGGTTCAAGTGATTCTCCTGTCTCAGCCTCCCTAGTAGCTGCGATTACAGGCACCCACTACCATGCCCAACTAATTTTTGTATTTTTAGTAGAGATGGGGTTTCATCATATTGGCCAGGCTGGTCTCAAATTCCTGACCTCAGGTGATCCACCCACCTCAGCCTCACAAAGTGCTGGGATTACAGGCATGAACCAGCCCACCCTGCCGATCATTACTTTGTAAGATATTCACCCAAATTTTTTGTTGCTAATTTGATAATGATCCAGCACTGGCATGATGGTGACTTTTAGGATTTCAAAGCAAACCCTTGCCAATTATCTGTAGACAACGCCTCTTCTTGGAGAAACAGTTTCTGGCTTGCTACTGTGCTTTAGGGAGACTGACTCCTTAACCATGGGCTACCATGGGACCTGAGCTGCCCATCATGATCTGGTGGGTTAGACAAAATGATGTCTAACCCACCAGACCATAAAGTTGGGTGTGCACAGCGGCACTCATTGTCAACTGAAAGTGATATATACAAGACTGGCTCAAGCAGGCCCTAAAGACAAGAGTAAATTATATGAGGAAGGGGGCCAGATGCCCGTGGTCCCTACTCCTGCTATGTGACCTTCTCTCTCCCAGCCTGTACCTCTTTCCTCATGGAGAGTTCCTTATGATCAGTTGATTGAGAAAGACAAAACTTGAGTCTGATTTATAGAAAAAATTTGGGTCTGCTTTGTAGAAAGTACTGCACAATACACAGGATCTACCGGGAGGCGGGAAACCCGGGAGGCGGAGCTTGCAGTGAGCTGAGATCCGGCCACTGCACTCCAGCCCAGGCGACAGACTGAGACTCCGTCTCAAAAAAAAAAAAACAAAAAAAACAAAAAACAAAATAATGATCAGTTCTCACAGAGGAGAAAATTAATAACTTTTTTTCCACTTGTCTTTGAAAATGGTTTTAAACTCATTTGGGTTATTTTATGTGAAGTGCTGCAGTGAAGAGCTGCAGCTCTACAAACCCCTCAAGGACATCCCTGAAGGACAGTGGTGAAGAGAAATACCCCTAGTGGACAGAATTACAAGCAGTGCACTTGGTTGTTCATTTTGCTTGAAAGGAGAAATGGCCAGAGATATGAATCTGGCATTCAGGCTATGACCCGTGAGTTGGCTGAATGGAACTGGAAGAGACATAACTGGAAAGTTTATAACAAGAGGATATAGGGAAGAGATGCAAGGATAGAGGTATATAGGCAAACAATGTGAAGATATTTGTGTCTCATGTGAATGCTCGTTAAAGTGTGACCTCAGTAGAGGCTTTAATAATCAAGCGGATCGGAGGACTCATTCTGTGGATATCAATCAACCTCTTTCTCCAGCCATTCTTGTCATTGTCCAGTGGGCTCATGGTGGCAGAAGCCCAGCAGCATAGACTTCCATTCACCACAGCCAACCTTGCTACAACCACTGGGGAGTGCCTAACCTGCTGCTACAGAAACCAACACTGAGTCTCCTCTGTGGCACCACTCCCCAGGGTAATCAGCCAGCTATGTGGTGGAAGGTTGATTACATTGGACTTCTTCCATCATGGAAGGGACAGCATTTGTTCTTAGTAAAATAGACACTTATTCAGAATATGAATTTGCCTTTCTTGCATACAGTGCTTCTGCCAAAACTACCATTCATGGACTTATAGAATGGTTACCACCATCATGGTAATCCACACAGCACTGCTTCTGACCAGAGAACTCACTTCATAGCCGATGACATGTGCTGATGGCCCATGGTGATGGAATGTACTGATTTTAGTATAGTGTGTCCCTCATAAAGCCACTGATGTGATGGAACAGAGGAATGGCATTTTGGAAACAAGTTACAGGACCAACTAGACGGCAATGCCTTGCAGGACTGGGGCAGTGTCCTCCAGGAAGCTATATATGGTCTAAATATGGTGCTGTTTCTCCCATAGCCAGGTTTGCAGACCCAGGAATCAAGGAGTGGAAATTTAGTGACACCACTCACCATTACCCCTAGTGATTCACTAACAAAATTGTTACTACTTTAACCTCTGCTGGTCTAGAGGTTGTAGTTCCAATGGAGGAATGCTTCCAACCTGGAAACACAGCAATGAGCCCAGTGAACTGGAAGTTAAGACTGCCATCCAATCACTTTGGGCTCCTCAAGCCTCTGCATCAAAAGGCAAAGAAGGGGTGGGCATGGTGGCTGACGCCTGTAGTCCCAGCACTTTGGGAGGCCGAGGCAGGTGGATCACCTGAGGTTGGGAGTTCAAGACCAGCCCAATCAACATAGAGAAACCCCGTCTCTACTAAAAATACAAAATTAGCCTGGCATGGTGGCACATGCCTGTAATCCCAGCTACTCATGAGGCTGAGGCAGGAGAATGACTTGAACTCTGTAGGCAGAGGTTGCGGTGAGCTGAGATTGCGCCATTGCACTCCAGCCTGGGCAACAAGAGTGAAACTCCGTTTCAAAAAAAAAAAAGGCAAAGAAGGGAGTTACTGTACTACTGAAGTGATTAATTCTGATTACCATGGGGAAATTGGGTTGCTACTATACAGTGGAAGTTAAGGAAAAGTATGTTTGAAATACAGATGCCTTAGGGCATCTCTTAGTACTACTATGGCCTGTCGCTAAAGTCAGTGGGAGGCCGGGCACAGTGGCTCACGCCTGTAATCCTAGCACTTTGGGAGGCTGAGGCACGGAGATTACTTGAAGTCAGGAGTTTGAGACCAGCCTGGCCTACATGGTAAAACCCTGTCTCTTAGCTGAGCATGGTGGTGCGTGCCTGTAGTCCCAGCTACTTGGGAGGCTGAGGCATGAGAATTGCTTTAACCAGGCCGGACGAGGTGGCTCAAGCCTGTAATCCCAGCACTTTGGGAGGCCAAGACGGGCAGATCACGAGGTCAGGAGATCGAGACCATCCTGGCTAACATGGTGAAACCCCGTCTCTACTAAAAAATACAAAAAA
>NW_012116821.1:9480422-9487251 GCF_000951035.1 Colobus angolensis palliatus | reverse complement strand
AGGCAGGAGAATCGCTTGAGCCCAGGAGGCAGAGGTTGCAGTGAGCTGAGATCATGCCACTTCACTCCAGCCTGGGTGACAAAGCAAGACTCCGTCTCCAAAAATAAAATAAAATACAATCAATGGGAAACCACAATAAAATTCAAGCAAAGATTTGGTTCACCTTGCCAGGCTTAGAAGCATGACCAGCTGAGATGTTTACTGACAGCCAAGTTAATACGGAATTGATAATGGAAGAAGGTAACTGCAAAACCAGGTACAGCCACATGACCCATTGTAGAAATGAGAATTGTAATAGTTATATTTCTTCCTCATGTTTGTGTGTGTGTGTATATATAGGTACACAAAGATGATTGATAGATAGATAGATAGATAGATAGATAGATAGATAGATAGATAGATAGATAGAAACCTAGATCATCTAAGGGGGTCTTATTCCATCAATTGAAAGACCCTAAAAGCAGAACTGAAGTTCATTGAAGAAAGTGTACTTGCAAGACCAGGCACGGTGACTCATGTCTGTAATTCCAGCACTTTGGGAGGCCAAGGCAGGTGGATCACCTGAGGTTGGGAGTTCGAGACCAGCCTGACCAATATGGAGAAACCCCATCTCTACTAAAACTACAGAATTAGTCAGATGTGGTGGTGCATGCCTGTAATCCCAGCTACTCGGGAGGCTGAGGCAGGAGAATCGCTTGATCCCAGGAGGCAGAGGTTGCAGTGAGCCATGATGGTGCCATTGCACTCCAACCTGGGCAACAAAAGCGAAACTCCGTTTCAAAAAAGAAGGAAAGGAGAGGAGAGGAGAGGGGAGGGGAGGGGAAAGAAAGAAGGAAAGAAGGAAGGAAGGAAGGAAGGAAACTTGTACACTACAACTTCCACATACTCCCAAGTTCCAGCCTGCCTTTCCAGGTTGTCCCTCAGTCACCTCGGAACGCACTTGAAGGGCCTCAGAGGAACTCAGGGGCATGAAAGGCGCATATGGAAGTGACAATTTAGATGACCAAAGAGGGCCAAGCATGGTGGCTTGTAATCCCAGCACTTTGGGAGGCCTGTGATCCCAGTACTTTGGGAGGCCAACGCAGGAGGATCACTTGAGCCCAGAAGTCCAAGACCAGCCTGGACAACATAGTAAGACCCATCTCATAAATTAGACAGACAGATGATAGACAGATAGATAGGTAGGTAGGTAGATAGATAGATAACCAAAAGGATCTGTGGACCTGTAGATAGGGGAAAAATAGATAGATAGATAGATAGATACATAGATAGATAGATAGATAACCAAAAGGATCTGTGGACCTGTAGATAGGGGAAAAATAGATAGATAGATAGATAGATACATAGATAGATAGATAGATAACCAAAAGGATCTGTGGACCTATAGATAGGGGAAAAATTGCTGCAGGCTCGTGGACTTCACACATGCTGTTCCTTCTACCAGGGAATTTTCCTCAGATCCTCCTACAATTGTCTTGTCATTTGGACCTCAGTTTAAATGTCCAAGATCACACCAGTGCACTCCAGCCTGGGCGACACAGTAAAACTCTGTCTCAAAAAAAAAAAAAGGAAAGAAAGAAAAAGAAAAATACTGAGGTATATCCCTATGGTTTAAATTAACAGACTTGGGGCCAGGAGTGGTGGCTCACGCCTGTAATCCCAACACTTTGGGAGGCCAAGGCAGGAAGATCACTAGAGCCCAGGAGTTCGAGACCAGCCTGGACAGCATAGTGAAATGCTGTCTCTCAAAAAAAAAAAAAAAAATCCCAAAAATGTGTTAATTATTTTTAAAAATTTTAACAGGCTCATAGAACCATGATTACCCACAAAGTGTTCCTCATACCGGAAAAACTTAAAATGCAAGATTGCTCTTTCAGCCATTTCTTTCTTTTTATTTACAGTTTGTGTTCAATGCAAATCAATTCCATAACATAAGAAGTTACTATGAATCAAAGCATAAATACACAAACACAATATACAATCCAAAATAGATGTATAGCATTCTGGAATAAAGCAGAAGAGTGTTCATTCACACACACAGCAGCTTCAGATGTGTTCAGTCTGTTTGTTTCCATGTAGTTTTCTAAAGATGGAAAAAAATGACTTTGGTCATCAAGACTACTGTGGCCATATTAGATTCCTGGAACATCTAAGCATCAGCGTGTGACCATGCGAACAAAAGACTTCGGGGAGCGTCTATTTTTAAAAAGGTTTCTGTGTGTCGAGGCAGTTGTAAAATATTTACTGCAGAATCAAGCCCACTTTTAGGCTTAGGACCAGGTTCTAACTATCTAAAAATATTGACTGATAACAAAAAGTGTTCCAAATGTGGCTATTCTGATCCATAACTGTTTAAAGAAAAAAAAGTATATACAGAAAGAGTATAAAAGTTTTTGTGAATTTAATGCAAATTAGCTTCCAGTCTTCACTTCCCAAATACTTGATTTACGGTTTTGATTCCTTTACATTTTTGCCTTTTTAATTTCAAGATTTGCAATTTTGCCTTCAAAACAGATCATTTTTTTAAATTGTAAAAAGTATTCAACATATGCAGATATAAAAAGCGTTTTGACAGCTGGGTGTGGGGGCTCAAGCCTATAATCCCAGCACTTTGGGAGACCAAGCCAGGTGGATCACCTGAGGTCAGGAGTTCGAAACCAGCCTGGGCAACATGGTGAAACCCTGTCTCTAGTAAAATTACAAAAATTAGCCGGGCATGGTGGCAGGTGCCTGTAATCCCAGCTACTTGGGAGGCTGAGGCAGGAGAATCGCTTGAGCCCAGGAGGCAGAGGGTGCACTGAGCTGAGATCACGTCACTGCACTCCAGCCTGGGCAACAAAGTGAGACTCCATCTAAAAAATAATAATAATAATAAAAAGTAATTTTGAAATTAATCGTGGTCAATAGAATTCTACTCTTTGGAATCTGTTTAGCTAAATGAATGTAGTGCTCTTGCTGAATGGAAATAGATGATAGGAAATGCCTACCATTTGACTCTATATGGATAAATCAAGAGTTGCTCGGAATGCTTGGACCTGGGGGTAGATTCTCATCCATCATTGCCCTGGCACATGTCAATTACTATGTAAAAAGTCAAATGCAATGTCCAATCCAAAGCCTCAAGAGGAAAGTGAGTTCAGTTCCCAAGAGAACAGCAATAGCTCAACAATGTAAAACTTCATCTAGAGTATATCAGCATTAAATTAGTGCTGTCGAAACAATATATTGAGGAATTACAGTAACACCTGGAAGTTCCTTCTAATGTACATATAAATAGAATCATGGAAGCTTTTTATATTACCTGTTTTATGACCTTATAGAATTAATGAACCAAATGAAAACTGAATCTCCATTCCACAATCACATCCTTTATTACTATTCTTATTTTCAAGGTAGGATTAAGTGTCCATATTTCCTAAACCACATTCAAGGAAATCATGTCTTAAGCTATTTTGGATGTTGCCTCTCCTTCATCTTGTACATGAAACACCAGCAGATTTAACATTGGCATCTATCATCTAGTCAAACCTCTCACATGTTCTTCAAGCAGATCAAATTTGGGATTCTCAACATTTTCTGCATCAATAAAAGGTGTGGAATTAGTAGATTCAATGAAGACCTGCTTTTCCTTGCCAAGACGCCATTTGGATTGGGTTTAGAAGATGGGGAAGTTTAGAAGATGTTTCTTGGCCTGAGTCTCTTAACAGTAGAGATGTAGAAGAGAGAGTGAGACCACGAAGAGACTGGCTGTTGACTGCAGAGCACCACCAACCGCCTTGGTGGTGGTATTAGCTGGATTTGGGGTAGTCGAAGTATTCTGGGAGGAGGTACTTGAAAGTGGTGCAGAAGTCGTTGAAGTGGAATAAATCTAAAATACGTAAAAAGTTACATGGATAAATTTCCACATCACAGCTACCTCCGCATACTCTAATATAAAATTAAAGTAGGTGATATATTCTTAGATTGCTCTCTTACCATTGTTCTTACCCAACATCATTAAATTCTAAATTCTTGCTCAGCCCACCAAGGTCATTCTCTTTAGTTTCAAAACAAACTACCTAGAGATGCCTCAAAACTGCCAAGTGGCAACAAGAACAAAAAAGTTATTCAATAACTATAACTCTTGTTTTTATTTCTTTGCAAAGGAAAAAAAGGACCAAGTTAACTAATTCGGTTTCTGAGATTATATTGACTTAATGGCATTGCAATAAGGTCTATTTTCCCAGAAAGGGAGAGATTTTAAAGTTGCACAAAAAAATGGGGATTTTTAAATATTGTAACTGAGACTTATGGAACTAGAATTAATTGGGTCAGTGTCTATCCTGGATTTGCTAGGTAACTTTCACATACTCATTTAATACAGCCTTGGAAACTTAGCCTTTTCCTTAAGGGGGAACTGCAGTCTTATCTTCTCCCTTGAAATTTGAAATAATTCTTCTAAAAAATGGCCACAATATTTGTGTTAAATTGAAAGAGAAAATGAGTCTTTCCTTTAAGGCAGAATGACTTCAAGAAAACACCATGAGGTCGGAACGATTTCACAAAAGACAACGAGAGGGTATGGTGTTAAGTTTCACCAGCAGCAGCCTCACTGGTCACTAAGCTCAGTGCTGTGGCCAAGAACCAAGGTTCTCCCAGTGTCCCAGCGTCTGAGTGGCATCATTCACCACTGATTTTTCAAGCCACGAAATGCACAGTCCAGTAGGGCACGTGATAATCTCTCCTTTGTCATGGAACAAAGGCAGATCGGAGTTTTCAGCCCTCACTGCAAGGGAGGGTTTACAAGGGCTTCTGATTACAGGCGGCAGGGAGGACGTGGCACCAGGCGAGAGTCTGGGCCCCATGTACATTTGGCTGCCTATTAATCCAAAGATAAAGCCCTCCTACATCAGCACCAGCTCCTTTTGTTGTAAAATCCATAAGGTCATTAAACAAATATTGACTAAAGAAATGTACAAATTCTATCCAAAATAGATTAGTGACAACAACAAAAAAAATCTGTATCAAGTCAAATTTATTTATTGGGCACCTACTGTGTGCAAGATTTAGTGTGTCCCATCAGGAAACGGCACTCCCAATAAAGAAAAGCATTAATATGGTAATTTACTTAAAACAGGGTGCCTGTTGTGGACACCTTGTTAGGGATACCTGAAAGTAACCTGTTCTTTATTCATACAATTAGTTTTAGTGCAGCAGGTGATATTTCCTGTTTAAAACCCGGTGTATCGATCTGAGGATCTAAAGATCCTCTATACCAACAAAAATTTATGTTTATTAAACTGACGCTAAACAAAATTTTCTCTCCCAAGCTAGATTTATTCGCATTATTAAAACTTCTCACTTACAATGTTGGTGGAAAAAATCTGGTGGGAGAGAAGATGGGGCGGGGAGTGGAGGGGGCCGATTTCTCGCGGCCGCGCCCCTCCCCCATCAAAGAATTGAGGAAGGCTTGGGAGCGCAGCGGACTGGGAGAAGACAATAGGGTACGGTTACCCGGCCCGCGGTGGGGAAGAGCGCTCCACATTTTCAGGCTGCACTCCCAGGTGAGCCCAGATGTTCGATGTCTGGGGACGGAGGGCCCAGCGCGCCCAACTTTTGGGGGAGAAGCCCCAAAGACTGTCCTCTATTAACCACAACCGAAGGCGCTGGAGAGCCGTCACTCCCATCCTCCAAACCCGAACTGCCCCAGACAAACGTACCTTCTTCGTCCCCGCCCCCTCTAGGGTCTCCCAGGCCCAGCCCCCGGTCTCCCTCGCCGGCACCGTGCATCCATCCACCCTCGAGGCAGCTATGCGCGGTCCCCGGTACCCGCACCCGGGGCAAGATTCCCCGGATAGAGGGTCTGGGGAGAAGGCGCTGGTAGCGGCGACCCGGACAAAGCCTGGCGGGGACTCGGGACAGAATCGTCCCACCATGCTGCCTCCCCAGAACTAGCCAATCTGGGCTAAAATAACATGGGGATCCTAAGATGACAAGCAATGGACGTGAAAGATTGCCTCGCAGAGAGCGCAGCGTCAGGAGAGGGTCCCCGCCTCGGCTCCAGCGCCGAACCTCCAGGGATTGGGATTTAAAAAGGGCCAGATAGCCGTAGCTTCTCCGGGATCCCTAGTCCAACTCCGAGGGTGGAGGATGGGAGTGAGCAGCCCTCCCCGAAAGGGACAGTCGCCTCTCTTTGTGTAGAGCTCGGGGAGCGCGAAGACACTCGTAGGGGAAGCGGGTCCTCAGGGGACCCAGGGACGACGTCGCCCGGGAGCCTGAGCTCTCCAGGCGCTAATCCCTGCGGGCACCTCGGGCCTCTGGGTGAAAGTGGGAAGCAGGCACCTGGCCGCCTGGGAAGGGACAGCGTGGAACCTGGGGTGGGGCAGAGTCCTCTCAGCCCGCGCGCGCGGAGCTGCATTGTTCCCAGGGCCGTGGGACGGGAGGGGACAGCACGCAAGGGAGTGGAAAAATGGGGTCCACATGGCCCTCTCCCTTGGTCAGCTAAGCAAGATTCTCTCCGGGTCCCTGTCTGTGGCCCGAAGTAGGGGCGCAGGGCGGTCCCCTGGGACCTGGTCCATCTCCCCCGCCCCCACCCCGGGCACGGCCCTCGAGCCCCGCCGGGCGCCAGGGCCTCACCTGCGTGGGTAGGAGCAATGCCAGCAGCAGCAGCCCCAGCCCAAGCCTGGCCACCATTGCTCTGCCCATGTCCCCTCCGTCGGTGCGCTGCGCTTCTCGCTGGATGCTGGGTGCCTGAAGAACCTCTGGCTCCGGGCGGGCGCAGGCAAGGTGGGGAGCGCGGCGAGCCAGCGGGACCTTATATACCAGGACAGCCACAATAGCCGTGACGTGG
>NW_012116821.1:9471292-9479986 GCF_000951035.1 Colobus angolensis palliatus | reverse complement strand
TGTTACCCGGCTGGTTTCCCCGCGCCAGCTCCGGGCTGTGGGCAGGCTGGCACAGGCGCCCATTGACTCCACACAGGACCTGGGGCACACACGCGAGCCACACACGCCGCGCTGGGGGCCGGGCCCAAGTTTCCTTTGTTTCCCGGGACCTGCCATCTTACCCCCCAAAAGAAAAGTCCGCGCCTCCGCCGCAGCGGGGCAGCAGCTGGTCCTGGAGCAAGTGCGTTGCCACCCAGACTGCAAAATGTGCCCCGGAGACCCGAGAGGGGCTGCGAATTCCAGTGCGACCCGCATGGGGGGCGGGCGGCGGGGCTTCTCGGGCGGGGTTATCTCTCGGCCCGCCGCAGAGGAAAGGGGAACGCAGCGGGCGTGGCGGGGACGCGGGCCGGACGCTCACCCTGGCCGACTGGACCCGGGCGCCGCCTAGCGCGAACCCTTCCCTGCTGGTCGGCGCGTCTCGCAGGCGGTACCCGGGTCCGGAGCGATCTGCGCGCTCGGTCCCGCGGCCGCGCCCTCCCCGAAGTCCTTGCTTTGTTTTGTGAGCGCCTCGTGTCAGCCAGGCGCAGCGAGCTCACAGGGGCGTCCTAGGTCCGCATCCTCCCGGGAGCTGGGGAGCCGCTCGCTGGGCGCTGACCCGCTGCCGGACGCTGCAAACTACAGGGTTTCGGTCCCCCGCGCTCCTGCCTGCGGCGGGCGAGGAGACGGCCCGCCTTGAGGGGATCACCTCCGCGGCCCTGAAGCCCCCACCGCCTACCCCGAGCGGCTCTGCTCCCTGGTTCTATTCAGGGGGCAGGAGCCTCCCCTCTTGGCGGTACCATTACAATTCTCGAATTCCTGGGGATACACTTTTTCGGTCTCTGTCGCCCGTCATTCGTTTAAAGAGCAAAACCGTTCGGGTTAAAGGCATTTACTTATCCGTAGTTGCCATTAGGCAATTTAATGAACTGGCACAAAGAGGAGATTCGTCATTACTCTTTAGATTTTGGTGGAATACTTTTTTCCTAGCCATCTTGTGAAAACTTTCAAGCACACAATAAAAGTTGAAGTAATTTTACTCGTGGAGTATTTTGAGTTTAAATTTTAATTACAAGACTTAATCTTTTTATTGAAGGTTTAGCCCAAGTGTTTTTCAGTCTTTAAAACAAACAGCAGAGACCAAACCTAGTATGGTTGAAAATTTGTTTAAATTTCACTTTTGCAGAACACTCTCGTTAGCATTTTTGGTTCAATTTTTAATTGCAAGACTTGATCTTTTTATTTAAGGTTTAGCCCAAGCATTTTTCAGTCTTTAAAGCAAACCACAGAGTAGGAAGATTCTAAATTTGTTTAAATTTCACTTTTTCAGAACAGTCTCATTAAAACAAAGTAAGTTTCAGGGAAGCAAAGCGACAATGAAATCTGCAATGGGTCTGTTGACTGAATAGTGACTGAATCGGTTTGTGCCTTGAAGGTCAGTCACTTTAGCTCAGTAACTTTCCAAGCACGTTTAAGATGTGCTTGGGAACACAAGAATTTCTGTCGAGCACAAGTGGACTTTCCTGTTTAACAGGGTACCACATTATATAGAAATACTTTGGCCGGGCGTAGTGGCTCACGCCTGTAATTCCAGCACTTTAGGAGGCTGAGGCGGGCGGATCACCTGAGGTCAGGAGTTCGAGACGAACCTGACCAACATGGTGAAACACCGTCTCTACTAAAAATACAAAATTAGCCATGCATGGTTGCTCATACCTTGTAATCCCAGCTACTTGGGAGGCTGAGGCAGGAGAATAGCTTGAACCTGAGAGGTGGAGGTTGCAGTGAGCAGAGATCAGGCCATTGCACTCCAGCCTGGGCAACAAGAGCAAAACTCTGAATGAATGAAAGAAAGAGAGAGAGAGAGGGAGGGAGGAAAGGAAGGAGGGAGGGAAGGGAGGAAAGGAAGAAAAAGAAAAGGAAGAAAGAAAGAATAAATACTCTGGCCCAGCTTCTCCATTCCTTTTCCGGGTGAAAATACGGACTGTTTGTGACTCAGGAGTGCCGGGTTCCAAGGCAGGAAACATAGTATGTCCTCCACAAGCTGCTTGTTGAACTAACTGGTGGTATTCCTAGAATAAGACAGCCTCTAAAGACAGACTGCCAGAGTTCAAACTGTGGCTCTGCTAATTTTGCTGGAGACAAAAAGCCTCAGTTCCTTCATCTATAAAATGGAGATAATAACATCATTACTAATTAGTTATTAAAGAGTTATTGTATATATTAGTGTTAGAATACTGCCTGCCTCAGAGTAGTAGCTCTCACTTAATATTTACTCTTCCACTGAAGGTGCCAGGAACTAGAAGGTAATTAACCTTCTCTGCCGCTGTGTGATATGTGAAAGAATATCAGTCTCCAAATGATTCCCAAAACTGGCAAGGCACTTGGGATCTGTGCTTTGTGAACCATTTAATCACCAACTAACGAGACTGGATAATTCACAGAGCAAAGCCCTTCACCTCTGCCCAGGAGCTCCCCCTGGGCATCCTACTGGAGGTGTTGCCCAGGTCTTTGACAACTGGAGGCCCAACCCAGGTAAGAAACTTCTCTACAGGTCTCCACCCTACCCTGTTTCCCATACAGCTAGAAACTCAAGAAAACTGCCTGATTTTTCCTTTGCAGTTCTTTTGGTTTGTGATTCTTTCTTCCTATTATTCATCCGCTTCTCTTGGTTTTTTGTAGTTTTTTTGCTAATAAAAACTGAGCCATGGCTGGGCGCGGTGGCTCACGCCTATAATCCCAGCACTTTGGGAGGCTGAGGCGGGCAGATCACACGGTCAGGAGATCGAGACCATCCTAGCCAACATGATGAAACCCTGTCTCTACTAAAAATACAAAAAAATTAGCTGGGCATGGTGGCACACGCCTGTAGTCCCAGTTACTCAGGAGGCGGAGAGGCAGGAGAATCGCTTGAACCCGGGAGGCGGAGGTTGCAGTGAGCCAAAATTGCGCCACTGTACTCCAGCCTGGGCGACAGAGAGAGACTCTGTCTCAAAAACAAAACAAAACAAAAAAAAAACTTAGCCAGTAATAACTCATGCTGCTAAACCAAACTGAGACTCTTACCAGTTATCCTGAACTTTTTGTTGAGACACATGGCCAATTTCCATTTTGTAGAGAAAGTATGGCATAGAATGATTTTGAAACAGATTGATTGCATAAATTGATGTATGTGTGGAAAGTTATAACTTTCAGTTTTCATAGCTTTCATAAGATAGTATGAAAAACTCCCTCATTTGATGCTGGTTCTCTTCTGAGGAATACTGAGGGAGGAGCAATGCTTACAATTTCTTTTTTTTTTTTTTGGAGATGAAGTCTCGCTCTTGTTTCCCAGGCTGGAGTGCAGTGGCACAAACTCGGCTCACTGCAGCCTCTGTCTCCTGGGTTCAAGTGATTCTCCTGCCTCAGCCTCCTGAGTAGCTAGGATTACAGGCACCTGCCACCACGCCTGGCTAATTTTTGTGTTTTTTTAGTAGAGATGGAGTTTCACCATATTGGCCAGGCTGGTCTCGAACTCCTGGCCTCAGGTGATCCGCCTGCCTCAGCCTCCCAAAGTGCTGGGATTACATGCGTGAGCCACCATGCCTGGACAATGCCTACAATTTCTAAGTGCAGACCTCAGACCAGACTGGCACAGCACATGGTAGATTCTGGGGTCAGACCTGGATTTGAATCCTGCACCACCACTTTCTCTTTTTTTTTTCTTTTTAGACAGGGTCTCACTCCGTTACCCAGGATGGAGTGCAGTGGCTCACTGCAACCTTCACCTCCCTAGTTCAAGCCATTCTCCTGCCTTAGCCTCCCAAGAGGCTATGTCTTGTCTACCCAATATCCACTGCACCTGGCATGCAATCAGTATTTGCTGGTTGAATGGACTAATATTAAGGAAACAGGTTCATTTGCTTTTTAAGATAAAATAATAAATCCTGTTTCTAGAGGAACAGAAGACTCAGAGGTTAACTAGTTGACATTTTTAGCACTTTTTGGCAAAATAGGTATGAAATATAATGTGAATCCAATAAAGGTGTTCCTTCTGTGCTTTATAGCACAAATAGGGGCTGGAATAACCAAATATTTAATTTAAATTCTATTCTACAACATGATGCTGTTCTTAGTTGTGTTCATAATACTATTTTTTTTTTTTGAGACGGAGTCTCGCTCTGTCGCCCAGGCTGTAGTGCAAGTGGTGTGATCTGGGTTCACTGCAACCTTTGCCTTCTGAGTTCAAGTGATTCTCCTGCCTCAGCCTCCTGAGTAGCTGGGACTACAGGCGCACGCAACCACACCCGGCTAATTGTTGTATCTTTAGTACAGGGAGTTCCACCATGTTGGTCAGGCTGGTCTGGAACACCTGACTTCGTGATCTGCCCGCCTCGGCCTCCCGAAGTGCTGCGATTTGGGCGTGAGCCACTGCACCCAGCCCTCTTATTCCCTCTTAATTCCGTGCCACCCTGCACTTGGTTGGCACTGAATATTTCCATGTATCCTGGTCTTTTAGTCGAGATTTGTGCTTCACTGCCAACCATGAGAAGGCAGTAAAGGTAACAAAGTGAGTTTGCATTTCTGACTGATGAGGTCCTAGGTCCAGTAGCTGCAGTATGTTGAATCAGCTGGTGGCGTCCCAGCCGGACTCTCTGTGTGTACATGCTGCCCCCTGCTGGCCACTGGGACCCTACGGGCTCACTGTCAGGAAGACAAAAACAACTCTTGTGCTGAATGTAAAAAGCCCTGCATTTTGGAATCCTTATAAAGCTAATAAACCACGATGATTTTCTTTGACTATTAGTTCTTTTTTCCCCCTGTAGAGTTACTCAAATTATCTTAAGCCTCATTGAGACCAGAAAACCAATGTAAAGACAAAGAATTGTGACTGTTTTCAGATGCAAATTGAATAATAGGATGCTTACCTCTAAGCATCCTGTGGTGTTTGAAATAAAATAAAGAAGCAACTCTTAATCTCTTTGGTCAGAATTTAAATTCGGTGTCTCCCTTGTGTTGGCAAGGATGTAAGAAAAATCTTTCTCATCGATGCTGATGGGATTATGGAAAGGAATTTGACATATCTCAGTATTAAAAATACACATTCTCCTTATTTTAAGAATTTAACCTGGCCGAGCACAGTGGCTCACGCCTGTAATCCTAGCACTTTGGGAGGGCGAGGTGGGCAGATCACCTGAGGTCAGGAGTTCGAGACCAGCCTGGCCAACATGGTGAAACCCTGTCTCTACTAAAAATACAAAAATTAGCCAGGCATGGTGGCACATGCCTGTAATCCCAGCTACTTGGGAGGCTGAGACAGGAAAATTGCTTGAACCCAAGAGGCAGAGGTTGCAGTGGGCCGAGATCGTGCCACTGCAGTCCAGCCTGGGTGACAGAGATGAGACTCCATCTCAAAAAAAAAAAAGAATTTAACCTACAGATAAACTTCTACAAATGCAGAATAACGTATGTTCAGGGATTTGTTGCAGCACAGTTATATCATGAAATTTTATGAAGTCATTAAAAATAAAGGAACATAATCTATACTATAGGAGAAATCCAAGATACATTCTTCAGTGAAAAAAATAAGATACATAGCAGCGTGTACAGTATGGTACTTTGTGTTTAAAAAATCAAAACTGGCCAGGAGTGGCTCACACCTGTAATCCCAGCACTTTAGGAGGCTGAGGCAAGAGGATTGCTAGAGCTCAGGAGTGTGAGGCAGCAGTGACCTAAGGTGGTACCACTGCACTCTGGCCTGGGCACAGAACGAGATCTTGTCTCAAAAACTAAATAGTGCTCGCTTCGGCAGCACATATACTAAAAACACTAAATAAATATTAAATTTTAAGAATAAAAAACAAAAACAGAAGCCTGACAGAGAAAATATTTCCAAAGAGATACACAAGAAATTGTCTTGGCCACTGAGGAGAGAAACTGTGTGGCCAGGGCAGAAGAGAATGAGATGCGTTTTTCATTACATTAGCTTGTACCATCACTCATTCACAAATAAAGTAATTTAAATAAGTTAATAAGTCAATATATTCTGTGCCCTTTACCTTCCCAACTCCCACAAAGCAAACAGGTGGAAAGGAACTCTCTCCAGCCCCCGGGGCCTCAGAATCGCCCTCCTCCTCACCAGGAGCCCTCCTTCCATCACTGGCGAGTTCTCAAGCAGAAATTTGAGTTTGCCTCATTCATCCATCCTATGACAACTGTGAGACTAAATTCTCTCAGTCCAGATGGCACACACAAAAAATCTTTCAGTAAAAGTGAAGAAAAATGAAGAACCCAGCTGCAGAAAAAATCATGAGAAATCATTTGGCATCGCATCAGTTCCCACATTTTGTTCTTCCTTCCGGAGCCTCAAGTTATAAAGTCTATGGGGGAAGAAAGCTTCTGGTGGGCAGAGTTTGCCTCAGAGAATGGCCTGAGTTGGGTGGGCTCACCCCATAAAAAGGACCTTTCTAAGACCCCCCTTCCACCCCTGTGCAGGAGGCAGAGTCCAGGCTTAACTGGGGTAATTAAGTTCTAGCAGAAGTGAAATCCCACTTCTACCTCCTAGAAAAGAGTCTTCAGACCACAGAAGTGCTACATGATTTGCCACTTGCAGGCAGACCCTGAATGATTCTTTGCTGGGAAATAATGAAATTGGAAAAGTGGGAAAGTATATGTATATTTTATACCCATATACTTCTTTTTTTTTTTTTTTTTTTTGAGATGGAGTCTCCCTCTGTCGTCCAGGCTGGAGTGCAGTGGCTCGATCTCGGGTCACTGCAACCTTCGCCTCCCAGGTTCAAGCAGTTCTCCTGCCTCCGCCTACCGAGTAGCTGGGACTACCTGCGCATGCCACCACCACGCCCAGCTCACACCCGGCTAATTTTTTTTTGTATTTTTAGTAGGGACGGGGTTTCATCGTGTTGGCCAGGATGGTCTCGAACTGCTGACCTCATGATCCACCCGCCTCGGCCTCCGAAAGTGCTGGGATTACAGACGTGAGCCACCGTGCCAGGCCTCACAATGGTATACTTAATGAAATGTTACATTGAACTTGAAACAGCGATCACATTTTCAGACTTCGTGAAATCCTTTTTAAATCTGTTAACATACTTGTTCCAAGATTCCTCTCAATAATATCGAAAGCAGATGCTGGCTGACATCTTATTCAATATAGTTTTAAGATGTCACTCTGAGGAAAAAGCATTCTGTAATAGTCAGCCAATAAAAGGAGAGCACATGAATTTAATTAGCTAGGTTGAATAAGGACTTCTCTGTTGTGAACCACATATTTGTATGTAGATCTCAGAGTTAAAAAAGAAAAACCTTGGCCAGGCATGGTGACTCACGCCTCTAATCCCAGCACTTTGGGAGGCCAAGGCAAGGAGGAGCACTGGAGGCCAGGAATTTGAGACCAGCCTTGGGCACATAGTAAGACACTGTCTCCACTTTTATAAAAGAAAAAACTTTATATATATATATGTTTTGTGTTTTTTTGTTTCTTTTTTTTTTTGAGGTGTCTCGCTCTGTCTCCCAGGCTGGAGTGCAATGGCACCATCCTGGCTCACTGCAACCTCCACCTCCCAGGCTCAAGCAGTTCTCCTGCCTCAGCCTCCCAAGTAGCTGGGGTTACAGGCACCTGCCACCACACCCAACTGATTTTTTTGTATTTTTAATAGAGACAGGGTTTCGCCATGTTGGCCAGGCTGGTCTTGAACTCCTGACCTCAGGTGATCCACTCACCTCAGCCTCCTAAAGTGCTGGGATTACAGGCGTGAGCCACCATGCCCAGCCTTCAGTGTTCTTTTGTATATTTTTTATTGTTCATATTATAAAAGTAATACACGTGCAGTATAGAAAAATTTGGTCTGGGTGTAGTGGCTTACACTTGTAATCCAAGCACTTTGGGGGGCCAGTGCAGGAGGACTCCTTGAGCCTGGGAGTTCAATACCAGCCTGGATAACATAAGCAGGCCCTATCTCTATGAAAAAAATTTTAAAATAGCTGGATTGGTCCCACATGCCTGTAGTTGGGAGGCTGAGGCAGGAGGATCACTTGAGCACAGGATGTTGAGGCTGCAGTGAACAGTGATTGTGCCACAGCACTCCAGCCTAGGTGACAGAGTGTGACCTTGTCTCAAAAGAAAAAGGAAAAAAAGAAAAAAAAATTTGGAAAATGCAGAAAAGCATAATAAAAATATTAAAATTAAAATATTAAGATTACCCATAGACAGGTCTGGGATGGTAGCTTACGCCTGTAATTCTAACACTTTGGGATGCCGAGGTGGGAGGATTGTTTAAGCCCAGGAGTTCAAGACCAGCCTGGGCAACATAGCAAGACCCCTATCTGGAGTAAAATAAATAAATAAATAAGGATAAATTTTTAAAAAATAAAATGACCCATAGCCCACGAATCAGAGGCAATCACTGATAACATTTTAAAATATATTTTTTTCGCATATATATAGAGAAAGAGAGTTTGCTCTTTTGTTTTGCTGAAGTAGGAGCAAATGTACATGAAGTTTTCTTATATATTTATTTATTTGTTATTTTTATTTTATTTTTTTGAGACAGGGTCTCAATTTGTCACCCAGGCTGAAGTACAGTGGTGTGATCTCAGCTCACTGCAGCCTCAACCTCCTGGGTTCAAGCTATCCTCCTGCCTCAGCCCCCCAAGTAGCTGGGACTATAGGCGTGCACTACC
>NW_012116821.1:9463872-9471242 GCF_000951035.1 Colobus angolensis palliatus | reverse complement strand
AATGAGATTCCATCTCAAAAAAAAAAAAAAAAGAATAAATAAAAATAAAATATAAACATTTTTTTAAAATGTTTTTTAAAACGAGAAAGTTTTCTAACAAGATGGAAGCTACAGTAATGTAACATAATCATTTTTTCTAAAAGGATGGAAGCTACAATCATATGTAACATAATCATGAAAGTGACATCCCATCATCTTTGTTGTATTCTACTGATTAGAAGCAAATCGCCATTCCTGCCCACACTCGGGAAGGAGATTCCACAGAGGTGTGAATACCGGAAGACAGGAATTACTGGGAGTCATTTTAGAGTCTGTCTAATACACATATTAATCTTTGAGATCTACAGTTCTGTGTGTTCTCCATTTACAACATATCTCAAGTCAGAGCAGCCCCATTTCAAGTACTCAATAGCCACTGGCCAGTGGCTGCCATATTGAACAGTGTTACTCTGTATCATCCAAACCCAGAGATCTGGGGAATTACAAACACCAAACACTAGTGTTAGCAATCATGTGTCTCTATAAAGAATTCAATCTCAAAAGAACTAGAAGCATAAAGGTATGGTAGGTTAAGAACATTTTATTATTTCTTTTTGTTGTTGTTATTGTTTGTTTTTGTTTGCTTTTGTTTGTTTTTTTTGAGACGGAGTCTTACTGTGTTGCCCAGGCTGGAGTACAGTGGCGCAATCTCGGCTCACTGCAAGCTCCGCCTCCCGGGTTCACGCCATTCTCCTGCCTCAGCCTCCTGAGGAGCTGGGACTATAGGCGTGCACTACCACACCCAGCTAATTTTTTTTTTTTTTTTTTTTTGTGGAGACAGGGTTTCACCATGTTGCTCAGGCTGGTCTTGAACTCCTGAACTCAGGCGATCTGAGCAATCTGCCTGCCTTGGCCTCCCAAAGTACTGAGCTTATAGGCATGAGCCACCGAGCCAGGCCTATAAAGTTTTCTATCTTGCTTTTTTTTTTTTACGTAATAGAAAACATTAAAAAAATTACTCACAGAATTAGTGGTCACATTCCTACAAAGTTAACGAAATATCTGGGATGACTTATGCAGGTGGTCAGCCAGGATTTCTGCAATATCCAGAGCCAACCAGATCCTGGCTTCAGTTTGAGACCCCTGGTGGCATTTATCTGCACCACATATCAGTGGAGGTGATTCTGGGTTCAGGGTTGACAGGACCTTCAGGACCGCAGTGGCAAGGCTTGGAATCTCTTGGAGCTAGGAGAACCCTGGGGCAGAACTGCCTGCTTCCTTGCTTTTAAGAAGGGATTTCTGTTTTCCCCAACTCACCTTGTCCTCTTTCTGCATTCCCCACATCCTAGAAGATAAGAGTTTTCATTAGTGCATCTCATTAGAGAAGGGGATCTGGTGAGGATGGTAGCCAATCTGAATTTGCATCATCTTAGGAAAAAGTTTTTGCCAGGTTTTACTGTATTTTAATTGGTCATTACATGTTTTCTAAAAGCACTTTATAATGACTATACAATATTTTTTCTATTTGGACAGTTGCTCTTATTGTAAATAATCTCATAAGAAACACTGTTATACACATGTTTTGCTTTTGTTTCTGGTTACTTTCCTAGAATACATTTCTAAGGTCGAGGCTGCAGTGAGGCAAGATTGCACCACTGTGCTTCAGCCTGTCTCAAAAAAGTAAAATAAAAATCCTGTCTCAAAAAATCCTGTCTCAAAAAAATAAAATAAAAATTAATAGGGCAGGCACAGTGGCTCACACCTGTAATCCTAGCACTTTGGGAGGGCTACGCAGGCAAATCCCCTAAGGTCAGAAGTTCAAGACCAGCCTGGCCAACATGGTGAAACCCCATCTCTACTAAAAATACAAAAATCAGCTCGACGTGATGGCGTGTGTCTGTAATCCCAGCTACTCAGGAGGCAGAGGCAGGAGAATAGCTTGAACCCGAGAGGCAGAGGTTTCAGTGAGCTGAGACTGCACCACTGCACTCCAGCCTGGGCAATAGAGTGAGACTTTGTCTCAAAAAAAAATTAATTGAATAAAAATAATAATAATACATAAATTAGAAAATGTCATGTACATTGAAAGTGTGGGTCTTGATGTAAACTGCCAGATTGTCCTCCAGAAATGTACACTCACAACAGCAGTGTGGAAGATTGTCTAATTCACAAACCTTTGCTAACTATGAGAATTATAATGCAAAATATATTTTTTTAATTTCATAGAAGAAAAAGATTCCATTTTTATATTTATTTATTTTGAGACGGGTCTCGTTTTGTCACCCAGGCTGGAGTGCAGTGGTGTGATAAAGATTTCATTTTTAATTGTATTTTTACTATCAATGAGATTAACCTTTTTTCCAGATATTTATTTGCCATTTGGGTTCTCCTTTTATGAATTAAATTGTTCGTTATACATTTTGCCCATCTGTAGGAGTGACACATGTCAGAGTGCACTCAGGGTGAGGCGAAACTAGACCCAGGTGTCTCTTGGTTAGATCAATAGAGCCTAATCATCTGAAGGATGTAGAATCAAGTCACTGCAGTCAGGCTGCAAAGCAGACAGAGATGCAGTCTTTTCCAAGAGAGTCAGAACACGTTTCCAGATCCTGAAATTTTCACTGGGCAGATGATAAAATCTACATGCATGAAGGTGAGATCAGAAGATCTAGAGGTCTGCTGGTCTCTCTATAACCAGTCTTACGTACATAGGCTAAAACTGTTCTGCATGTAAACTCCTCTGAATATATACTGGAACTTGGCTGGGTCAGGAACACCTCTTCAGTTTTGAAATTTTATAATACACAGTGTGACCACAGAATATGGTACCCTGAAACATGAACTCAGTCCTCTTAACCACTTTTTTAGTTTTTTAAATGCTGTATTCTGGGGTGTTTTTTTTTTTAATTTTATTTCATTTTATTTTTTGAGACAAAGTCTAACTTTGTTGCCCAGGCTGGAGTGCAGTAGCCCAGGCATGGCTCACTGCAACCTCCACCTCCTGGGCTCTAGTGATCCTCCCACCTCAGCCTCCCAAGTGGCTGACTACAGGCACGCGCCACTACACAGGGCTGATTTTTGTATTTTTTGTAAAGATGGAGTTTCACTATGTTGGCCAGGCTGGTCTCAAACTCCTGAGCTCAATGGATCCACCCACCCCAGCCTCCCAAAGTGCTGAGACCCCATGTGTGAGCCACGGGCGCCTGGCCTTTAATTACCTTCAAGAAATATGTTTGTCAGAGCTGGGTCCGTGGCTCATGCCAGTAATCCCAGCACTTTGGTGAGCCAAGATTGGATGATTGCTTGAGCTCAGAAGTTTGAGACCAGCTTGGAAAAGACAGCAAAACCTCTTTCCTACTAAAAATAAAAGTTAAAAAAATTTTTTAATTAGCCAAGGCCAGGCGCAGTGGCTCATGCCTGTAATCCCAGCACTTTGGGAGGCTGAGGTGGATGGATCACGAGGCCAAGAGATCAAGACCATCCTGGCCAACATGGTGAAACCCCATCTCTACTAAAAATACAAACATTAGCCGGGCATGATGGCATGCACCTGTAGTCTCAGCTACTCGGGAGGCTAAGGCAGGAGAATTGCTTGAACCTGGGAGGCAGAGGTTGCAGTGAGCCGAGATCGTGCTACTGTACTGTAGCCTGGCGACAGAGCGAGACTCCATCTCAAAATAAATACATAAATAAAATAAAAATAATAATAAGTTAGCCGAGTGTGGCAGTGTGCGGTGGCTCACGCCTGTAATCCCAGCACTTTGGGAAGCTGAGGCAGGTAGATCACGAGATCAGGAGATCAAGACCATCCTGGCCAACATGGTGAAACCCTGCCTTAACTAAAATGCAAAAACTTAGCCGGGCATGGTGGTGTATGCCTGTAGTCCCAGCTACTCGAGAGGCTGAGGCAGTGGAATCACTTGAACCCAGGAGGTGGAGGTAGCAGTGAGTTGAGATCTCACCACTGCACTCCAGCCTGGGCGACAGAGCAAAACTCCATCCCCAAAAAAAAAATAATAATAATTACCCAGGTGTGGGAGAGTGTGCTTGTAGTCCCAGCTACTTGAGAGGCTGATGTGGGAGGATCACTGGCGCCTGGAGGTCAAGGCTGCAGTGAGCCATGATTGGGCAACTGCACTCCAACCTCAGCAACAGAGTGAGACTGTCTCAAAAATCAAAACACAACAGAACAAAACAAAAACCCATGTTAGTGGACACTGGGGATGGCTTGAAGGAGGAGGAAAAGGAGGGGTGGGGGTTAGAAGGCTACCTATGGGATAATAGGCTCACTATCTTGGTGACAGGATAATTTGTATGCCAATCCTCAGCAACAAGCAGTTTACCCAATTTAACAAACCTGCCCACCTATCCCCTGAACCTAATCTTAAAATAGAAAAGAAAAAAAAAATGTTTGAAATCCACTGGCTAGGAGGCAAAAAAGAAAAGGATAACAATAAGTAAATAAAAAGAAAAGAAAAACAAAACATGTGACCAGGCACAGTGGCTCACGCCTATAATCCTAGCACTTTGGGAGGCCGAGGCAGGTGGATCACCTGAGGTCAGGAGTTCGAAACCAGCCTGGCCAACATGGTGAAATCCCATCTCTACTAAATATACAAAATTAGCCAGGTGCATTGGCGCGTGCCTATAATCCCAGCTACTTGGAAGGCTGAGGCAGGAGAATTGCCTAAACCTCAGAAGTGGAGGTTACAGTGAGCCGAGATTGCGCCATTGCACTCCAGCCTGGGCAACAAGAGCAAAATTCTGTCTCAAAAAAAAAAAAAAAGGAACGTGTTCATGAGAGATTCACCTGAGTGAGGATCTTGCACACCTGACTGTCCAGAGTCAAATTAAGGGTGAAGACTACCAAACAGTGCCCAGTGTGCCAATCTCCAAGGGGCCCGAAAGCACCACTAGAAATAATATGAAGGCAGTATTTTCTTTAAAATTCTTCTTTCTTGAGAATTCTATATGTGGTGTGAAGGAATGTTTGATACACACTTGGGAAAGTACTTGGATGAAGTAATATCAAACAGTATTGTTTTGTGGTTACTTGTTTTGTTTTGCTGGCTAAATTGCTTGAGACAATAGAGAAGATACTGAGTGGCGTTGCTGCTGGAAGTTCCTTACTCTTCCCTAAACTTCTCAAACTCTCCTCTAAAGAAAGGTACAGGCAAGGCGTGGTGGCTCATGCCTGCAATCCCGGCACTTTAGGAGGCTGTGGTGGGCAGATTACCTGAGGTCAGGAGTTCCAGAACAGCCTAGCCAACATGGTGAAACACTGTCTCTACTAAAAATACAAAAAGTAGCCGGGCTTGGTGTGCACCTGTAATCCCAGCTACTCTGAAGGCTGAGGCAGGAGAATTGCTGGAACCCAGAAGGCAGAGGTTGCAGTGAGCCGAGATTGCACCATCGCACCTCAGCCTGGATGATAGAGTGAGAGTCCATCGAAAGAAAGAAAGACGAAAGGAAGGAAGGAAGGAAGGAAGGAAGGAAGGAAGAAAGGAAGGCGCAACAACTAGTTACCCTTCCCTGAGCACCCAAATGTCTCAGTTAAAGTTATTCTCAACACTTGTTTTCTGTCCTAACACACTGAAAGCTTGTAGCAACCTACATTAGCATCAGTTGCTTTGGACAGCAGCAATTGCCAGGGGATTGGGGTAGTGGGGTCCTGTGCGAAAGAGTCCTCTAGAGTTCAGAGTCACTAGTCATGCCGCTACAACTTTATTAATTAGCCACAAAGGGTTTAATGTACGTTGTGGAGCATTAATCAGTAGAAGGCAAACATATGACAATGCATAAACAAATAATTCAAAATAATTAGCATTTATTCCCTGAATGTGTAGCTGCCGTAGCAAACAAGGAAATTCAAAATATCATGCTTAATTTGTGATTTTTTTTCCCCTTTTATTGCATCTGCCACCTGCTGTTAATCTGAAACAAATTAAACCCTGAAGGTGGTATTCAAAAGTAAGAAGACTCAAAAGTAAGCAGATTTCACCTTTGGGCAAAAGATTAAACAACAGCTTCACCCAACTTAAAAAGGAGTGAAACATTCTTTTCCAGAAGTGGTAGAGTATTTTCTGTTTGCATAGCATGCCCTAGTAAGTGAGAGGTGATGCTAAGGATGTGATTGCCAACTCCCTTTAGTATGCTGGGCTACATAAGCTACATGAAATTCTTGTCTCCTTGGAGATCTATACCAGTGTTGCCAATAGAAATACAATGCAAACCACAGATTTTACATTTTAAATTTTCAGCCAGGCACCGGGCCTCATGCCTGTAATCCCACCACTTTGGGAGGCCGAGGTGGGCAAATCACCTGAGCTCAGGCATCCCAGACCAGCCTGGGCAACATGGTGAAACCCCATCTCTACAAAAAAAAATTAAAAATTAAAAAATTAGCCAGGCTTGGTGGTGGGTGCCTGAAATCCCATCTACTGAGGAGAATGAGACAGGAGAATTGCTTGAACCAGGGTGGTGGAGGTTGCAGTGAGCCGAGATCGTGCCATTGCACTCCAACCTGGGCAACAGAGCAAGACTCTGTCTCAAAAATAAATAAATAAGTAAATTTTAAATTTTCTAGTAGCTACATAAAAAAGTAAAAAGAAATAGAGAAAATTAAGTCTGATAAAATATTGTATTTAACTCAAATATTAAAAATATTATTTCAACAAGTCATCAATATTAATTATTGATGAGATAGTTTACATTCTTTTTTGGTACAACTTTAGTTAGCTATTGCAGTATATAATAAATTAATACAAACTTAGCAGCTTATCTCACAGTTTCTGTGGGTCAGGAATCAGGATAGAGCTTAGCTCAGTCCTCTGTGTAAGAGTCTCTCAAAAGGCTGCAATCAAGGTGTCAGCCAGGGCTGAGGTCTCATCTGAGGCTTAACTAGAGAAGGATCCACTTCCAAGTTTGCATGGTTGTCAGCAGGATTCAGTTTCCCTGGTGACTGTCAGCTGGAAGCCACTCTCAGTTCTCCTCTATGTGGGCCTTTCTATGTGGTGAATTAGCTCATGGAAGCCAGCAAGGGATAAATCAATACAGTCTGCACTGGGCATGGTGGCTCACACCTGTAATCCCAACACTTTGGAAGGCCAAGACAGGAGGATCACTTGAGCCCAGCAGTTTGAGACCAGCCTGGGTAACATAGGGAGAGCTTGTTTCTACAAATTATTTAAAAAGTGGGCACAGTGGCACACTCCTGTAGTCCCAGGTACTCAGGAGGCTGAGGTGGGATGATCAATCGAGCCCAGGAATTCAAGGCTACAGTGAGCTGTGATTGCACCACAGCACTCCGGCCTGGGTGACAAAGTGAGACTCTTCAAAACAGAGTTTTGAAACTCTGTCTCAAAAAAAAAAAAAAAAAATTAGCCAGGCAT
>NW_012116821.1:9460822-9462677 GCF_000951035.1 Colobus angolensis palliatus | reverse complement strand
GAGCTGGGACTACAGGCGCCCGCTACCACGCCCGGCTAATTTTTTGTATTTTTAGTAGAGATGGGGTTTCACGGTGTTAGCCAGGATGGTCTCTATCTCCTGACCTGGTGATCCACCCGCCTTAGCCTCCCAAAGTGCTGGGATTACAGGTGTGAGCCACCGCACCCAGCCTATTGTTTATTTTTGAAACAGCGTCTCCCTCTGTCAGCCAGGTTGGAGTGCAGTGACCCAATGTTGGCTCACTGCAACCTCCACCTCCCAGGCTCAAGTGATCCTCCCTCCTCAGCTTCCCAAGTAGCTAGAACTACAGACATGTACCACCATACTTGGTGAATTTTTGTATTTTTTGCAGACACGGAGTCTCTCTATATTTCTCAGGCTTGTCTTGAACTCCTGGGCTCAAGAGATCCACCTGTTTGGGCATCCCAAAGTGCTAAAATTACAGATGTGAGCCACCATACCAAGCCTTGTCATCTCTAATAGATAAAGAATGTATTGGTATTATTTTATTTTTATTTATTTTTGAGATGGAGTCTCCCTCCCGTCACACAGGCTGGAGTGCAGTGGCACAGTCTTGGCTCACTGCAACCTCCACCTCCCGGATTAAAGCTATTCTCATTCTTCAGGCTCCCGAGTAGCTGGGATTACAGATATGCACAACTACACCCGGCTAATTTTTGTATTTTTAGTAGACACAGGGTTTCACCATGTTGGCCAGGTTGATCTCAAACTCCCAACCTCAGGTGATCTATCCACCTTGGCCTTCCAAGGTGCTAGGATTACAGGCATGAGCCACCATACCTGGCCAGTATTATTTTAAATCTGGATCCAAACAGAGGCTGGAAAATAGGCTTTGCATTTATTTTCACAATTCTACTTTATACTTTCCCTGACTTAATGGGCAAGTCCTGTAGGCTGAGAGAAATAGTTAAATAAAGGCCATTTACAGGAAGGTCGGGTGACTGTAACATCAGAGGGCTCCCAGGAAGACATCTTGGCAAATACTCTTACACCTTTCCTTTTGACTCATAGCAGGACCACTCTAGGCCAGTCAACAGAAAGAATTGATCCTTTTCCCTGCATGCCATTTTACCAGTAACAGGAGGCTCAGAGCAGGGACACAGATGGGGATATTTTCCAAGCAATTCTCCAGTTTCCCACTTGACTGATTATGTGAGAAACCCCTGTGGAGGGAGGATCTGCCCCCTGAGCATGACTGGCAGTCTGAAGAGGAGTCTGCAGATGGAACTCATTCCTCACTAAAACCTGAGCTTCCCCCCGAAGCCAGTGGCTCACTCCAGTTCTTCCCAGCTCTTCCTGTACCACCCCAAACTCAATTCAAGTATTGGCTGGGTGCAGTGGCTCACGCCTATAATCCCAACACTTTAGGAGGCTGAGGCGGGCAGATTGCTTAAGCCCAGGAGTTCAAAACCAGCCTGGGCAACATGGCAAAACTCCATCTCTATTTAAAAAGAATAAATAAATAAAAATAAAAATTTAAAATTAAAAAAAAGCAAGTATTAATTACATATACAGGTCTGCACTTGCTTCCATTGTCCACAAGACATATTCATGTCTCTCTTCTCATGCTTTCTCCTGTCACCTCTCTAAGGACAGCCCAAAAACCTGTGCCAGCTTCTCATTGGAATTTCCAGCTCCCCATCACCACCTGCCTCCTGAATGTTTCTCTCTGATATTCCTCTTTCATCCTTGGCTCAACATTCTCTAACCGCAAGTGTCCCCTTTCCTTTCATAAACATGCTGCTTTTCCTCAAGCATTGAATGTTGCAGTGTCTTAATCCTCATGCATCTTTGCTTTCGTTTGTGGTTTTTTTGTTTTTTTTTTTTTTTTTTG
>NW_012116821.1:9457902-9459984 GCF_000951035.1 Colobus angolensis palliatus | reverse complement strand
TTTTTTTTTTTTTTTTTTCTGAAGAGATAGGGTCTCCTATGTTGCCCAGGCTGGTCTTGAACTCCTGGACTCAAGTATTACTCCCATGTCAGCTTCCCGAATGCTGGGATTATAGGCATGAGCCAGCTCAGTCAGGCTTATTTGAATACTTTCACAGTTGCTTCCTAACATGTCTCTCAACCTCTCATTCCTCCTCTTAAAAACATATGTTCTGGCCAGGCATGGTGGCTCCCGCCTGTAATTCTACCACTTTGGGAGGTCAAGGCAGGAAGATCGCTTGAATCCATTAGTTCAAGACCAGCCTGGGCAACATAATGAGACCTCGACCAGACATGGTGACTCATGCCTGTAGTCCCAGCTACTTGGGAGGCTGAGATGCGAGGACTGCTTGAGCTCAGGAGATCAAGGCTGCAGTGAGCTCTGATTGTGCCACTGCACTTCAGCCCGGGGGACAGAACAACCTGTCTCAAAACAATAACAATAAAACAAAGCAAAACAAACAAATGTAAAAACCATATATTCCAAATGAACAAGACTACCTTGTCTTTTTTTTTTTTGAGACGGAGTCTTGTTCTGTCGCCCAAGCTGGAGTGCAATGACGCTATCTCGGCTTACTGCAAGCTCTGCCTCCCAGGTTCATGCCATTCTCCTGCCTCAGCCTCCCGAATAGCTGGAACTACAGGCGCCCGCCACCACACCTGGCTAATTTTTTTGTGTTTTTAGTAGAGACGTGATTTCACCAGGTTAGCCAGGATGGTCTCTATCTCCTGACCTCATGATCCACCCGCCTCGGCCTCCCAAAGTGCTGGGAGTACAGGCATGAGCCACCATGCCCGGCCGTCTTTTTTTTTTTTAATAGTGATATTTATTCACTCCTCCTTTCCAAAATACTCAGTGGCTCTCCATTGTCTTTGTGGTAGTTCTTAATCCTAGACACATTTCAGAATCACTCATGGCACTCATTTTAAACATAGGATCCCAGACCAAACATCAAATCCACTGGCAAAAACTGCTAATTGCCCCTTGTCCTCCAATATTTGCTTTCCCTTTCTTCCATAATGATAAAACTCTGAATCTTAAAGGGAAGAAACTGCCACCCTGAAAAGACTACATTTCCCAGCATCCTTTGTAGCAAGGTATAGCTATGTATCTAAGGTCTGGCCAACTGGAGATGAACAGAAATGGTCCTTGCAAAGAAATTTTTTTATCCCCTTTTCTTTTTCCTACTAGCTAAAATGCAGATGTGATGACTGAAGCTGCAGTAGCAATTTTGGACCATAAGATCACAGCAGAAGAAAAAGGTAGGATCTTTGATGATTGTGGAGCCGCCATATTTGCTTTGACCAGCCAACATTTACGTAAGGAGGAAATAGACTTCTTTCTTGTTTAAGCCACTTTTACTTTGGGATTTCTGCCATGAACAGCCAAACTTAATCCTAACTTGCCTAATTCTCTTTTTCTAATCCATTACAAAGACCTGTTGATTCTACCTTAACTATCTTTCCCCTTCCATCCATGCTGCCACTACTTTGGTTCAGTTCTTCAACATTTCTTGCAAAGTTCATTATGTTAACCTGTCTTTTCAGCCTTCAGTGATGCCCTTTTTCTTTCTTTCTTTTTTTTTTTTTTTTTTTGAGACAGCCTCGCTCTGTTGCCCAGACTGGAATGCAGTGGCACTATCTCGGCTCACTGCAAGCTCTGCCTCCCAGGTTCACACCATTCTCCTGCCTCAACCTCCTGAGTAGCTGGGACTACAGGTGCCCGCCACCATGCTCGGCTAATTTTTTGTATTTTTTGTATTTTTAGTAGAGACAGGGTTTCACCGTGTAATCCAGGATGGTCTTGAACTCCTGACCTCGTGGTCCACCCGCCTGGGCCTCCCAAAGTGCTGGGATTACAGGCGTGAGCCACTGCACCCGGCAGTGATGCCCTTTTTCAATGCTGCCCAGGTAAGTAGTTCCAAAATGCAAATCTGATCATTTCATTGCTCTGTTTAAAATCCTTCAGGGTAGGCCAGACGTGGTGGTTCACGCCTGTAATCCCAGCACTTTGGAAAGCTGAGGTGGGCGAATCACAAGGTCA
>NW_012116821.1:9453174-9457137 GCF_000951035.1 Colobus angolensis palliatus | reverse complement strand
GGGGTCTTACTATGTTTCCCAGACTGGTCTTGAACTCCTGGGCTCAAATAATCCTCCTGCCTCAGCTTCCTAAAGTGCTAAGATTGCAGGCGTGAGCTACCACACACAGCCGACCCTATGTTCTTTGGTGAATATTTGTTCACTGTTCTGAGCTATGGACTCTGGGAAAGGTCAACCTGGATGTTTATGCCATACTTATGAAGGTATGAAGGCTCAGAGCAGGGACACAGATGGGGGCATGAAGAACACCTGGACCCTGGCCTCGTTCCTTGGAACACAAGTCACACAAGAAACCAGTGGCCTAGGCCGGGCACAGTGGCTTACGGCTGTAATCCCAGCACTTTGGGAAGCCGAGGCAGGTGGATCATTTGAGGTCAGGAGTTCGAGACCAGCCTGGCCAACATGGTGAAATCCCCTCTCTACTAAAAAATACAAAAATTAGTCGGGCATGGTGTATAGTCCCAGCTACTAAGGAGACTGAGGCATGAGAATCATTTGAGCCCAGGAGGCAGAGGTTACAGGGAGCCAAGATGGCACTTTTCTCTCAAAAAAAGAAAAAAATAAATAAACCGATGGCCTTTGTCTTAAGCTACGTGGAAGTTGCTAAGTAGAGGTTACTGTGTGGGAGTTCCTACTAACCTGCATGCTTTCCACAAAAGGCAGTGGAACTCCTGTCCAGCCTGCCACTCTTGGACACTCCATACGTAAGTTCCCTGAATAAACTCTATATCTTTTTTGTTGTTGTTGTTGTTGATACGGAGTTTCACTGTTGTTGCCCCGGTTGGAGTGCAATGGCACAATCTCGGCTCACTGCAACCTCTGCCTCCTGGGTTCAAGGGATTCTCCTACCTCAGCCCCCTGAGTAGCTGGGATTATGGGCATGCGCCACCACGCCCAGCTAATTTTGTATTTTTCTTTTTTTTTTTTTAAGATGGAGTCTCACTTTGTTGCCCAGGCTGGAGTGCAGTGGCCGGATCTCAGCTCACTGCAAGCTCCGCCTCCCGGGTTTACACCATTCTCCTGCCTCAGCCTCCCGAGTAGCTGGGACTACAGGCGCCCGCCACCATGCCTGGCTAATTTTTTGTGTTTTTTAGTAGAGACGGGTTTTCACCGTGTTAGCCGGATGGTCTCGATCTCCTGACCTCGTGATCCGCTTGTCTCAGCCTCCCAAAGTGCTGGGATTACAGGCTTGAGCCACTGCACCCAGACAATTTTGTATTTTTAATAGAGACGGGGTTGACAGGGTTTCTCCATGTTGATCAGGCTGGTCTCAAACTCCCGATCTCAGGTGATCTTCCCCTCTCAGCATCCCAAAGTGCTGGGATTACAGGCGTGAGCCACCGCATCCGGCCTAAACTCTATGTCTTATGCACTGTCTCCAGGTCTTTTCTTCAGTGTCGGTGACTGTGCCTTCCCAGTTTGTCCATTTGGGGGCCCAGCACAACACAAGGAAGAACACAAACCAAGATCTTTCTTTGCTTGGATGACTCCTGTGCATTTCTCAGGACCCAGATTAGTGTCATCTCCTTGGAAAGCCATCCCTTACCCTTCAGCCTTGGTTAGGGCCATTCTGAAGTGTCCGCCCCTGCATCCCCCAAGTCCCCAAGCTTTCCTCTGTCATTGTACATGTAACAGGGATTTCAGCTTTTTCCTCACCAGCTGAGCTCCTTAAAGAAGGGAACCACATCATGTTCATCTTCCTTTCTCCAGTGCCTAGTAAAGTGCCTAGTTCATAATAAGTCCTCAGCAAATGAATTTCTACACAGGAACCACCAGAATCCAAGCACAATGAGAGGAAGGCCTCCTTTTACTCTAACTCTGCCTACTCACTTTACCTTGAATTTAACATCTAGGCTAAGAGTAATTTTACATCTCAACAGAAACAGCAATCTTAGCAAATATCTTCAAGTAACTCTTAAATTAGGATACTATTAAGCCTCCTGGCTAATCTTAGAGCCCTTGGATAGTGGTTTTTTAATTTATATAACCAGTTTCTAAAACACATCTTCACTCACTAATAAACTGAAATGTATGTGGGTCATTTTTCTGAAATTTGTGTTTGATTCTAACTGTATATGAAGACTTTGATTTGGTTGTACATGGGAATTTAATCTTTCCACTATGGTGGTAATTTTTTATTTGTCTTAGAGCCTCAGATGTGGCCACCCTGGGTACAACAGGGCATATCATTTCTGTCTCTCCTATAACCCACAGGACCAAGCAAACCTGAGTTCAGATTTCAGCTCAACCACTTCCACCACAGACTTGTCTTTCTGAGCCTCCTGTAAAATGAAAGTGATCATATTTATGCTGGAGTCTGTAATAGGATGTGAACATGGAAGTCCTTTCTGTCTCCATTACAACCGAAGCTCAAAGACCTTCAACAAAACAAGTTCTCCGGTTCCAAAGTGAGGTGCCAAGCGCCCCCTGCAGGAACTGCAGAGCGAAGGCGCTTTCTCCTCACCCCAGTCCAGTGAGAGGTGCTTTTAGGGGAACAGCAGGAGAGACAAACACTTATCTCTTAGAGCTTAGTGGAAGAAGAAAAGAGAATGAGAAATTTAAAGGTCATGGCTGTGGCAAAGCAGGAAAGGGGCTGCATCATGGGCAGTCTGCCCATCCTCCAGCGTCAGCCAGAGACGCTCAGCTCTACGTTCCAGACATGGGCTCCCAGGAGAGCTGTCTGGGGTTGCATTTTGAAAGGCCCCCAACCTGAGGTGACATTCTGCCATGGGCAAGTCAGCCTTAGCAGGGGCTGGAGGCGTTCCACAGAGCAGAAAGGGGGAGTCAGGGGTGTGTGGGGGACGTCAAAAGCAAGGCAGCAGCATTGCCCCAGTCAGGGCTGTTGCCACACTGGGGGCAGAGGGAAAGCTTCCTCTCCACCCACTGAAGGTTTGCAGAACATAAACTGACGAAACACAGATGAACAGGAGAAAAAGGCATACGAAATTTACTTAACGTGCATAGAAGAAAATCACAGGACTGTGATTACCCAGTAACCTGATGAGGCCCACCTGCTTATATTCTTCCCGATGGGGAAAGAGAGACAGGGGTTGTAGGAATAAATGATTTCCAAAAGAAGTGAATAAGCCAAAGAACAATGGCTGCGGACAAAGTTCCTTTGAGGACTGGGGAAGGGAGCAGGAAGGTGAGGGGTGGACTATCACTGTGAACAAGCTTTGTCTTTTTTTTCTTTCTTTCTTTCTTTTTTTGAGACAGTCTCACCCTGTCATCCAGGCTGGAGTGCAGTGGCATGATCTCGGCTCACTGCAACCTCCACCTCCCGGGTTCACACCATTCTCCTGCCTCAGCCTCCCCAGTAGCACCTCCCCAGGTGCGCACCACAATGCCGGGCTAATGTTTGTATTTCTAGAAGAGACAGGGTTTCACCATGTTGGCCAGGCTGGTCTCGAACTCCTGACCTCAGGTGATCCACCTGCCTCAGCCTCCCAAAGGGCTGGCATTACGCACGCACGTGAACCACCACATGGGCTGTCAATGTCATCTTATTACACAGATAAAGTCTCCCAGGTAATTTCTCAGGGCTGCTGTCAGAAGAATAGTTAAAAGCTCCACCTTGTTCAGTGGCTCACCCCTGCAATCCCAGCACTTTCAGAGGCCAAGGCCGGTGGATCACAAGGTCAGGAGTTTGAAACCAGCCTGGCCAAGATGGTGAAATCCCGTCTCTACTGAAAATACAAAAATGAGCCAGTCACATGTAATCCCAGCTACTTGGGAGGCTGAGGCAGGAGAACCACCCAGGAGGCAGAGGTTGCAGTGAGCTGAGATTGCGCCACTGCACACTCTAGCCTGGGCAACAGAGCAAGTCTCCATCTCAAAAAAAAAGAAATATTAGTAATAATTTAAAATTTATGGGCCGGGCGCGGTGGCTCAAGCCTGTAATCCCAGCACTTTGGGAGGCCGAGACGGGCGGATCACGAGGTCAGGAGATCGAGACCATCCTGG
>NW_012116821.1:9451193-9451679 GCF_000951035.1 Colobus angolensis palliatus | reverse complement strand
TGTAATCCCAGCACTTTGGGAGGCCAAGGCAGGCAGATCACCTGAGGACAGGAGTTCAAGACCAGTCTGCCCAGCATGGTGAAACCACATCTCTACAAAAATACAAAAAATAGCCGGACGTGGTGGCACGCACCTGTAATCACAGCTACTCGGGAGGCTGAGGCAGGAGAATTGCTTCAACCCAGGTGGCGGAGGTTGCAGTGAGCCAAGACTATGCCATTGCACTCCAGCCTGGGTGACAGAGCGAGACTCCATTTAAAAAAATAAAAATAAAAATAAATTTTAAAAAATTAAAATGTCGGCCGGGCGCGGTGGCTCATGCCTGTAATCCCAGCACTTTGGGAGGCCAAGGCGGGCGGATCACAAGGTCAGGAGATTGAGACCACGGTGAAACCCCGTCTCTACTAAAAATACAAAAAAAAAAGCTGGGCGCCGTGGCGGGCACCTGTAGTCCCAGCTACTCGGGAGGCTGAGGCAGGAGAATGG
>NW_012116821.1:9446323-9450454 GCF_000951035.1 Colobus angolensis palliatus | reverse complement strand
AAAAAGCCGGGCGCCGTGGCGGGCACCTGTAGTCCCAGCTACTCGGGAGGCTGAGGCAGGAGAATGGTGGGAACCCAGGAGGCGGAGCTTGCAGTGAGCCTAGATAGCGCCACTGCACTCCAGCCTGGTGGACAGAGCGAGACTCCGTTTCAAAAAAAAAAAAAAAATTAAAATGTCATTAAATTCTTGCAGTAGAAAGAGACACATGATCTTTAAAATTGTGTAATACAACGAGTATCATGATGGCATGACACCATCACTCTGCCCGCACTGAGTACTCACCTTTTACCAAACAATTCTAAGAAACTAAGATTTTATTTATCACCTGGAACTTGGGCAATACATTTATAATAAACCAAATTCCAGACCCATAGTATAGGCAAATCCACGCTGCTTTAGACCCACCCAAGTAGGGCCTTTCTCTGAGCTTTCACACCTGTGCCACTAGAGAGCCAATGCACCTGTCAGAGGCATTTAAACCAGAGCAACTCCATTTTGAAATAGAGCTGGGTAAAATAAGGCTACGACCTACCTGGCTGCATTCACAAAGGGTTAGGCATTCTAACTTACAGGATGAGAGAGGAAGTCAGCACAAAATACAGGTCAGCACAAAACACTAGCCAGGTGCAGTGGCTCATGCCTGTAATCCCAGCACTTTTGGAGGCCAAGGCTTGCGGATCATTTGAGGTCAGGGGTTCAAGACCAGTCTGGCCAACATGGTGAAACCGCATCTCTACTAAAAATACAAAAAAATGAGCTGGGCGTTGGTGGCACATTCCTGTAATTACAGCTACTCGGAAGGCTGAGGCAGGAGACTGGCTTGAACCTGGGAGGTGGGGGTTGCAGTGAGCCGAGATCGCGCCACTGCACTCCAGCCTGGGCAACAGGGCGAGACTCTGTCTCAAAATAATAATAATAATAATAATAATAGGCAAGGATGCTTGACCCGCCTTGGGTTAGAGGCCTGACTTAGGAAAGTTAGAATCCCTTCTAAGATTTAGGGAGTTAAAAGTCCCTCTCAGTAAAGCACCTCTCGGTAAAGTCCCTTTCAGCTACGAACGGGTTTGGCACTATGGGATGTTAACTGCCCTTCTCTTTGAATTAATTTGTCTTGCCCTTTTTGGTGATGGCTGTGGGTGACAGGATTAGGTATGTACAGGATCATGGGACATGGGGAGCTTTTTCCTTCCTAAAAGGAGAAACTTGAGAGCTGATGGGACTGCTGGAAAAGATCCCTTCAGAGCCAACAAGTGGCCGCCTGAACTTTTCAGTGTCACTGCAAGGGGTAGGTCTTTCTCTGGCCTCACTGAGTGTCTCGCCTTCCCCATTCGACCTCAGGCAATGCTTTCCTCTTTCTGTCTCTGTGCAAACTGATTGAATAATGATACAAAAATCACTGTTTATCTCCTGTAAAGTTTTTTTTTAGGGTTTTTTTGTGGTGTGGGTGGTTTTAGATGGAGTTTCACACTTGTTGCCCAGACTGGAGTGCAATGGCGCAATTTTGGCTCACCACAACCTCCTCCTCCCAGGTCCAAGCAACTCTCCTGCCTCAGCCTCCGAAGTATCTGGGATTACAGGCACCCACCACCATGCCTGAATAATTTTTTGTATTTTTAGTAGAGATGGGGTTTCGCCACGTTGGCCAGGCTGGTCTCAAACACCTGACCACAGGTGATCTGCCCACCTTGGCTTTCCAAAGTGCTGGAATTACAGGTGTGAGCCACCGCACCCAGTCTGTAAAGTTTTTTGTTTGCTTTTTTATTTTGAGACAGAGTCTCGCTCTGTCGCCCAGGCTGGAGTGCAGTGGTGCAATCTTGGCTTACTGCAACCTCCGCTTCCTGGGTTCAAGCAATTCTCCTGTCTCAGCCTCCAGAGTAGCTGTGATTACAGGTGCGTGCCTCCACTCCAGGCTAATTTTTGTATTTTTAGTAGAAACAGGCTTTCACTATGTTGGCCAGGCTGGTCTTGAAGCCCTGACCTCAGGTGATCTGCCCACCTTGGCCTCCCAAAGTGCTGGGATTACAGGCATGAGCCACCGCACCTGGCCTATCTCCTGTAAAGTTTTAATTAATCAGAAAAAAACATTTGTGAAGCTAGTCTTAAGCTGTAGTGAATCTAGTGTGCTTTGTGTGTCTTTCTGTATTGTTCTGTCATAACGAGGGGTACGTTAGGATAGAACACAGGCTTTTAGGATACCTGTAAGCCTACTTTTCAAGATGGCCTAGCACACTGGTCAGTTACAAAGGTTGCTGCAGGTCCCCCCAAAAAATGGATGAGGTTTCCTTGTTGTCTTGTATGTCCTTGGGAGCTTGAGCCTCTAGCCATGTGGCCACACTTTCTCTTTTCACAATGGCGGCCTGGGTTCAGGGTTCAATTCCCAGCTTAGGGGATGAGTCATTTATCTTCTGTCTGTGTATTTACGTGTATTATGTGTGTGATGTTTATATATGAAAGAACTTAACTAATTGATTTTCAAATAATAAGAGCTTAAATCAAATATTTTGTCAGAAAAGTAAAAAGTGTAATGTCTTTTGGTTAATGTGACTTAAATAATCTTTGGGAAATAAAGAGGGTTTTAAATATTATTGATAAAATAAAAATATCAGCCGGGCACAGTGGCTCACACCTATAATTTCAGCACTTTGGGAGAGCAAGGCGGGTGAATCAGCTGAGGTCAGGAGTTCAAGACCAGCCTGGCCAACATGGTGATACCCCGTCTCTACTAAAAATACAAAAATTAGTTGAGCATGATGGCAGGCACCTGTAATCCAACCTACTCAGGAGGCTGAGGCGGGAGACTTGCTTGAACCTGGAAGGCAGAGGTTGCAGTGAGCCAAGATCGCGCCACTGTACTCCACCCTGGGCGACAGGGCAAGACTCCATCTCAAAAAAAAAAAAAGGAAGCATTTGGTCTAAATTATGCAAGTCAGATATTAAGTTTACTAAATGCTTTACGGTCATAAAATGCTTCTTTGTCTTTTGAAAATTGTTCAATTTACCTACTTTGGAGTATTAGATTCTTGATAAAGACTGGGATATGTGGAATTAGCCATGTCCCCTAGCTATGCAAAGAAGGTTATAAAGAAAAGAGATTTTAAGGCCAGGTGTGGTGGCTCACACTCATAATCCCAGCACTTTGGGAAGCCGAGGAGGGTGGATTACTTGAGGTCAGGAGTTTTAGATTAGCTGGCCAACATGGCAAAACCCCATCTCTACTAAAAATACAAAAATGAGCCGGGAGTGGTGTTGGGCACCTGTAATCTCAGCTACTCAGGAGGCTGAGGCAGGAGAATCGCTTGAACCTGGGAGGTGGAGGTTGTCGTGAGCCAAGATCTGGCCACTGCACTCCAGCCTGGGCGATAGAGCGAGACTCTGTCTGGAAAAAAAAGAAAAAGAAAAAAAAGAAGAGATTTTATATAAGAAAGGAGGTTGTACGGTAAATACTTGTCCTAAAGTAAAATGACCAGTTGCTTTAAAAAAAAAAAGGGAATTTATGCAAGAAATGTATAATTAAAATGTTCCTGGGTCTCCTAAATGCTTCATAAAATGCCATTAGGACTCTTAACTGTACAACTTTCCTGCTTTATAGCTAAATAAAGCCTGGGACACATGAAGTTAGACAATGAAGAGTCAGACCTTATCTGCACTTCTGTCTGCTGTCATAGGCTCCATACCTAGCACATAATTAAAATTCTGAATTCAACTGGCGCAGTGGCTCACTCCTGTAATCCCAGCACTTTGGGAGTCTGAGGCGGGTGGATCACAAGGTCAAGAGATCGAGACCATCCTGGCCAACATGGTGAAACCCTGTCGCTACTAAAAACACAAAAATTAGCTGGGCATGATGTTGCGCACCTGTAGTCCTAGCTACTCAGGAGACTGAGGCAGGAGAATTGCTTGAACCCAGGAGGCTGAGGTTGCAGTGAGCCGAGATTGAGCCACTGCATTCCAGCCTGGTGACGGAGCGAGACTCCGTCTAAAAAAAAAAAATTCTGAATTTACCAAGGTTTTCACCAAAAGTAAAAGTTGCTAAGAGTTAACAGTGTAGGCCGGGCGCGGTGGCTCAAGCCTGTAATCCCAGCACTTTGGGAGGCCAAGACGGGCGGATCACGAGGTCAGGAGATCAAGACC
>NW_012116821.1:9441392-9445966 GCF_000951035.1 Colobus angolensis palliatus | reverse complement strand
AAAAAAAAAAAAAAAACAGTGTAACGTATATTTGGGACTACTAAAAAAACAGTTGTATGTGCAAGATGCGTTAAAAAAGTGAAATATGGCCGGCACGGTGGCTCACACCTAGAATTCCAGCACTTTGGGAGGCCGAGGCGGGTGGATCCCCTGAGGTCAGGAGTTCAAGACCAGCCTCAACATGAAGAATCCCAATCTCTAATAAAAATACAAAATTAGCCGGGCGTGGTGGTGCATGCCTGTAATCCCAGCTACTCAGGAGGCTTGAACCTGGAGAATTGCTTGAACCTGGGAGGTGGAGGTTGCGATGAGCTGAGATCTGGTCACTGCACTCCAGCCTGGGCAACAAGAGCAAAACTCCGTATCAAAAAAAAAAAAAAGTGAAATGTGTTTTTGGTAAAAGATAAGAAGTCATGGGAATGTTGAATTTTTTTTTTCTTTTTTTGCCTAGATTAAAGGGTTAAAGAATTGTTTTGAGCGAGATAGGAAAAATCTAAAGGTTTAAACAAGTTATGGAAGATTCGCGAAAAAAATTAATTGTAAAAAAGTTCTGTGTGTGAACATATTGGCTAAAATTAAAGGGTATTCAGTTTTTCTGTAAATTAAACATTGGAATAAAAGCACAACAGACTTTTCTTAGGCAAAACCTGCCTATGATCTGCTCTTTAATAAAACTTGTAAAGGGTTATAAAAGGCTATGAAAATCTTACCTTGTGGTCAAACTAAATAAAATTGGCTACATTTATCTATAAGGTTTTATCAAGAATTGCGTTTTACATCAATAATGCATTAATGCAACAGTGACATTTGGCTTATTTGGTATAAAAATCATACAAGAAGCATTATCAAATATGAAATGGCGTTTTGCTTGGAGCTGTATTTGTGTAAATGTGTTATTAGTATGTGTTGCAAAATTATTTAAAAAATCCTATAATTCCAATATGACTTAGTGTATGTTATTAATAATTATAATTGTTATGTGAAATTGTTGTATACCACAAAAGTGACCACAATTTCTCAGTAACTTGTGACTGTAATAGTGGCTGTCCTAGGACTTTTTGTCATCCACACTCAATTGTTGTCTTGTTTTAATCCTCTTTAGAAGGTGGTTTATAATAAACCACAGGACTTTGACAGATACTTTTTTTTTTTTTTTTTTTTTAATTTGAGATGGAGTTTCACTCTTCTTGCCCAGGCTGGAGTGCAGTGGCACGATCTCAGCTCACCACAACCTCCGCTCCCTGGGTTCAAGCAATTCTCCTGCCTCAGCCTCCCGAGTGGCTGGGATTACAGGCATGCACCACCACGCCCGGCTAATTTTGTATTCAATAGACACGGGGTTTCTCCATGTTGGTCAGGCTGGTCTCAAACTCCCAACCTCAGATGATCTGCCCACCTGGGCCTCCCAAAGTGCTGGGATTACAAGCGTGAGGCACTGCACCCAGCTGACAGATATTCTTAAATGCAAGTTTCTGATAACTTTGGGAACTGTATCATTAGAATAGAGGAAAAAACTTCCAAGACTCATGGAGAGCTGAAATGTTCATGAATATCAATCAGAATTTAACTGCATGAACTAAACTGAAGAAGTCAAAAGTAATTTTTTTAACTTTGCTTAAAACATTGCTGATCCTTTGTTTTTTCAGAGTCAAGGAAACTTTTGAGCTATTTACAGCTTTTAACAATTGAGTAAAGTATATTCCTGTGGGCCAGTCACAGTGGCTTATGCATATAATCCCAGCATTTTGGGAGGCTGCGGTGGGTAGATCACAAGGTCAGGAGTTCGAGACCAGCCTGACCAATATGGTAAAACCCCGTCTCTACTAAAAATACAAAAATTAGCCGGGCGTTGTGGCACATGCCTGTAATCCCAGCTACTTGGGAGGCTGAAGCAGGAGAATCGCTTGAACCCAGGAGGCAGAGGTTGCAGTGAGCTGAGATCACGCCATTGCACTGCAGCCTGGGCAACAAGAGAGAAACTCTGTCTCAAAAAAGTTACAAAAACATATATGAGCTATGTATGTCTTTTTGTTTCATTCAGACATCAGTAGCCCATTAACAGAATGCTCAGACATATAGGCAATAATAATTAGATTTAATAATATCAGATAGTTCAGCAAATTTCTGTCAATAAAAGTCATCATTTTATTTATTTATTTATTTATTTATTTAGAGACAGAGTCTTGCTCTGTTGCCCAGGCTGGAGTGCAGTGGCGCCATCTCAGCTCAGTGCAACTTCTGCTCCCCCAAGTTTAAGTGATTCTCCTGCCTTAGCCTCCCAAGTAGCTGAGATTACAGGCGCACACCACCTAACCCAGCTAATTTTTGTATTTTTAATAGAAACGGCATTTTGCCATGTTGGCCAGGGTGGTCTCAAACTCCTGACCTCAAGTGATCCACCCACCTGGGTCTCCCAATGTGCTGGGACTACAGGCATGAGCCACCACGCCCAGCCAAAGCCATCGTTTTAAACACATTTTAGGCCTGGTGCTGTGGCTCACACCTGTAATCCCAACACTTTAGGAGGCTCAAAAGAGAGAATCACTTGAGGCCAGGAGGTCAAGATCAGCCTGGACAACATAGCAAAATCCTGTCTCTACAAAAAATTTTAAAATAAACCAGGCATGGTGGAGTGTGTCTATAATTCCAGCTACTCAGGAGGCTGAGACAGGAGAATCACTTGAGCCCAGGAGTTAGAGGCTGCAGTAAGCTGTGATCATGCACTGCACCCCAGCCTGGGTGACAGAGCCAGACCCTCTCTCTTAAAAAAAAAAGTTAACACATTCTATTTTGTTATTATAAAGTGGCTTTTAAAAGTTTTTTTGTTTGGTTTGGTTTGGGAAGGAGTGTTTTTTTTAATTTTGAGACAGTCTCACTCTGTCAGCCAGGCTGAAGTGCAGCGGCTCCACTACACTCTGCTCACTGCAACTTCCGTCTCTCCGGTTTAAGCGATTCTTGTGCCTCAGCCACCCGAGTAGCTGGGATTAGAGGTGCACACTAGCATACCCAGCTAATTTTTGTATTTTTAGTAGAGACAGGGTTTCACGTTGTTGGCCAGTCTGGTCTCGAACTCCTGACCTCAAGTGATCCACCCACCTCAGCCTCCCAAAGTACTGGGATTACAGGCATGAGCCACCATGCCTGGCCCATTATAAAGTTATATTTATCAATTTACAAAGACAAATTATATTTTAACAGTTGTTAACTTGATTTATAGTATTTACATACTTGGAATGTGCCTCCATTTTTATGCTTGCCCTAAATATCAGTGACCTAGAATGAATTAGGTGCCTGTTATTAATCCATCAGAATTAAAAGCAATATCTGTCTGGCACAGTTACTCACAACTGAAATCTCTGCAATCATTCAGAAATAAGAGATGCCCTTTTCAAAAAGAAGGCCAGGCATGGTGGCTCATGCCCAAAATCCCAGACTTTGGGAAGTCAAGGCAGAAGGACCTGAGATCGTGTTACTGCACTCTAGCCCGGGCGACACAGAGAGACTCCGTCTCAAAATACATATATGTGTGTGTGTGTGTGTGTGCAATTACTTTTGCACCTACATGCTATATGCTTACATATATATACACACACACACACACCCCTATATGCGTACATATACATACACAGTTATATGTTGTATCAGCAGTCCCCAACCTTTTTAGCACCAGGGACCAGTTTCTTGAAAGACAATTTTTCCACAGGGTTGGGGATCATTTTGGGATGAAACTGTTTGACCTCAGAACATCAGGCATTAGTGAGAGTCTCATAAGGAGCGCTAACCTAGATCCCTCACATGCGCAGTTCACGATAGTTTGCACTCTCATGAGAATCTCATGCCTCCGCTGATCTGACAGGAAGCAGAGCTCAGGCAGTAATGCTCACTCACCCACTGCTCACCTCCTGCTGTGCAGCTGGGTTCCTAACAGGCCACAGAGCAGTACATGTCTATGGCCCAGGGACTGGGGACTCCTGTTATATAGACGTGTTGGTGAGTTTTCTCATTGCCATCCCACTTCACCCCGCACAGAAGTGCAGCAAGGGCAGCGTGGTGAGCAGTGGCTGCTGCCAGCAACATGATCCAGGGCAAATATCTAAAAAGTCTTCCAACTGATTCCAGTTACCTGGCCAGGGACCCTGGTGGAGAGTGTGCCAGCCAAGAGCATGCCTGTGCACAGAGGGACAGCTTTTTCTTCAGAGCCTCACAGCCCCCTGGCAGGACACTCACTTTGCTACCAAAACTTCTCAAAGGCTATTCTGCTAAATAGCATCATCATTTCCTGTCAAGAAAGAAGAAAATCTGGCCAGGTACGGTTGCTCACGCCTGTAATCCCAACACTTTGGGAGGCCAAGGTGGGTGGATCACTTTGGGAGGCCAAGGTGGGTGGGAGGTCAGGAGTTCGAGACCAGACTGGCCAACAGGGCGAAACTCTGTCTCTACCAAAAATACAAAAATTAGCTGGGCGTGGTGGTGCACGCCTGTAATCCCAGCTACTCAGGAGGCTGAGGAAGGAGAATCGCTTGAACCTGGGAGGTGGAGGTTGCTGTGAGCTGAGATCATGCCACTGTACTCCA
>NW_012116821.1:9437435-9439912 GCF_000951035.1 Colobus angolensis palliatus | reverse complement strand
AAAAAAAAAAAAAATACAAAAATTAGCCGGGCATGGTGATACACACCTGTAATCCCAGCTACTCAGGAGGCTGAGGCAGGAGAATTGTTTGATCCAGGAGGCGGAGGTTGCAGTGAGCTGAGATCACACCATTGCACTCCAGCCTGGGCAACAAAGTGAGACTGTCTCAAAAATAAATAAATAAATAATAAAATAATACAGTGAAATAAAAATGGTCAAAGATCAGCAATTTCAAATGGTTCAACCTAGTATAAATACACATGATATATAAATGAATGCAATCCTTCCTCATTCTTCTGGATCTTCATAACACTAACAGACAAAAAAAGAAAAAAAATCTCCCAAGTTGCCTAATTACCTGTACTATATACACCCAAATATGGATCTTAGAAATTGTGGAATAGCAGAGAGTGAATGGTGGCAAGGGCAATACTCATGGAAAATTAGAACAAATTATAGATTCCAGCCTTGACTATAATTGCACAAAACATGAAAAGCTGCCCTTGACAACATTCCAAATCACGTGGCTCAAAGAGCCAAAAATACTTCTGGCCAAAGAGCTCTTCCTTTTCATTTTACTAGTAAGCTATAATTTTTAGTTCATCCTTCAAGGGAGGGTAGAGAACAAGTTAAAAGTACGTTTATGAAGAAAACTGCCGTTTTCCTTGATACACTCCTTGCTACTTAAGTAAATATCTTGGAGCTGGGACTGTTTATCTTCATTGTTCGTGTTTTGGGTCACTTGTTTCACTACTTATTATTGGCATTGTCTTATCCTTATTGATTCTAAGATTCTTATAACAGGGAACATTATTAGGTTTGTACAACTTTGAGGAAATGAGCCACAACTAAAATATGCAATAGGTTTACTTTACCTAATGGGTAGGAGGAAGGATGTGAGCAGCATCTCCTGCAGGTTCTTCACTTCCTAAAGTGATTATCATAGTGACATATAGTTAGTAAGTGCTAACAAATTTAGTTTACTTGCCATAAACCAATATACACCAGCAATCTCAACTGTGGGCTAAACAATAGTATTGGAAACACTTCTGGGGTACAGTTTAAGCAGTTCTTAGAGGGAAATATTTAGTCTTCAGTGTTTGTATTGAAAAATTAAAAATAAGGCCAGGTGCTGTGGCTCATGCCTATAATACCAGCTACTAGGAAGGCTGAGGCAGGAGGATCACTTGAGGCCAGGAGTTTGAGACAAGCCTGGGCAATATGGCAAAACTCCGTCTTTAGAAAAACAACAAAATGTTTTAATAAAAAATATAATCAAGGCCGGGCACAGTGGTTCATGCCTGTAATCCTAGCAATTTGGGAGGTCGAGGCAGGAGGATTGCTTGATCCCAGGAGTTTGAGACCAGCCTGGGCAACATGGCAAGAACTTGTCTCTACAAAAAATACAAAAAAAATTTAGCTGGGTATGGTGGCACTCACCTGTAGTTCCTGCTACTTGGGGAGCTGAGGTGGGAGGATGGTTTGAGCCCAGGAGCTTGAAGCTGCAGTGAGTCAAGATTGTGCTACTGTACTCCAGCCTGGGTGACAAAGTGAAACCTTGTCTCAAATATATATATTTAATCAAGCCACTGCACTCCAGCCTGGGTGACAGAGCATGACTCTGTTTATAAAAATATATATTTTAAAAATTACAAATAAGAAAATTGATCAACTCAGCATCCAGCTAAAGAAATTAGAAAAGCACAACAAAATAAACTGAATGACAGTAAAATGAGAGGCTGGGTGTGGTGGCTCATGACCGCAATCTGCGTGTGGCCTCATATTGACTACATATATATAAAATCTGCACCTGGCCACAGATTTCTTTAATATAAGTTTTACATCCCATAGGAGATTTCATTAAAAAATTAAGACCTTGGCCCAGCGCAGTGGCTCACACCTGCAATCCCAGCACTTTGGGAGGCCAAGGCAGGCGAATCACTTGAAATCAGGACTTTGAGACCATCCTGGCCAACAGAGTGAAACCCTGTCTCTACTAAAATACAAAATGAGCCAGGCATGGTGGCAGGCACCTGTAATTCCAGCTACTCAGCAGGCTGAGGCAGGAGAATCCCTTGAACCTGGGAGGCAGAGGTTGCAGTGAGTTGAGATCCGTGCCATTGCACTCCAGCCTGGGCAACAGAGTGCTCCATCTCAAAACAAACAAACAAACAAAATTAAGACCTGAAGAAAAGAAAAGGATAATCGCAGGGCATGGTGGATCACGCCTGTAATCCCAGCACTTTGGGAGGCGGAGGCGGGCGGATCACGAGGTCACAAGATCGAGAACATCCTGGCTAACACGGTGAAACCCGGTCTCTACTAAAAATACAAAAAATTAGCCACGCGTGATGGCAGGCACCTGTAGTCCCAGCTACTCAGGAGGCTGAAGCAGGAGAATGGTGTGAACCCGGGAGGCAGAGCTTGCAGTGAGCCGAGATCCTGCCACTGCACTCCAGCCTGGGCGACAGAGCGAG
>NW_012116821.1:9435141-9435696 GCF_000951035.1 Colobus angolensis palliatus | reverse complement strand
AAAAAAAAAAAAAGAAATCGACCATAATAAATAGACTAAGAGGGTGTGATATAATGGTAATACGCTGGGGGGAAATTTAGCAAGACCTCTTTTTTGGTTGGTGGTGGTGGTGGTTTTTTGTTTTTTTTTTTTTTAAGATGGAGTCTTCTGTCACCCAGGCTAGAATGCAGTGACATGCTCTCAGCTCACTGCAACTTCTGCCTCCCAAGTTTGAGCAGTTCTCCTGCCTCAGCCTCCAGAGTAGCTGGGATTACAGACACATGCCACTATGCCCAGCTAATTTTTTATATATTTTTTTTAGTAGAGATAGGGTTTCACCATGTTGGCCAGGCTGGTCTCGAACTCCTGACCTCAGGTGATCCACTCACCTCGGCCTCCCAAACAGCTGGAATTACAGGCATGAGCCACTGCACTGGGCTTTATTTCTAAATTAATATAGCATATATTCCCATGAACATTAATGTGAACATGTATAAAACTTTATGAAAGCTTGTCCCCTGGAAATTTTTTTCTTTTACTTTTTTTTTTTTTTTTTGAGACAGAGTCTTGCTCTGT
>NW_012116821.1:9424090-9433656 GCF_000951035.1 Colobus angolensis palliatus | reverse complement strand
TGGTCAGGCTGTTCTCGAACTCCTGACCTCGTGATCTGCCCACCTTGGCCTCCCAAAGTGCTGGGATTACAGGCGTGAGCCACCGTGCCTGGTCGGAAATTCTTTCTTTAGTGTCTGGTTCATTTTATTATTTCTCAAAAGGGCTGTTTTCACAGATCTACTGTAAGGGCTACTTTCACGGGTCTTTTTTGGTTTCGGTTTTGGTTTTTTCCCCATCTAATCACCTACTGCATGCAGGTAGGCTGGACAAACAGATGTGGCTCAATCAATCCTTTAAATAGTTTTCTCGTTTCTTTTTTTTTTTGTAATGGAGGCTCTTGCATACAGCTCACTGAAGCCTTGACGTCCTGGGCTCAAGCAATCCTCCTGCCTCAGCCTCCCAAGTAGCTGGGACTACAGATGCACGCCACCATGCCTGGCTAATTTTATTATTTTTTTTTAGAGACAGGGTCTCACTATGTTCAGGCTGGTCTCAAACTCCTGGGCTCGAGTGATCCTCCTACCTACGTCAGCCTCCCAAAGTACTGGCACTACAGGTATGAGCCACCATACCCAGCTCTTCTGTTCTAAGAAATGTTAAACATCGTTATTACTTTGTAGATTTTTAAAACATTGATAGGTGCCAGGCGTGGTGGCTCATGCCTGTAATCCCAGCACTTTGGGAAGCTGAGGCAGGCGGATCACCTGAAGTCAGGAACTGGAGAATAGCCTGGCCAACGTGGTGAAACCCTGTCTCTACTAAAAACACAAAAATTAGCTGGACATGGTGGCGGGCACCTGTAATCCCAGCTACTCAGGAGGCTGAGGCAGAAGAATTGCTTGAACCTAGGAGGCAGAGGTTGCAGTGAGCTGAGATTGGGCCACTACACTCCAGCCTTGGCAACAGGGTGAGACTCCATCTCAAAAAGTAAAATAAAATGAAACAAATATAAATAAGAACATTGATGGGGCCAGGTCTGGTGGCTAATGCCTGTAATTCCAGCACTTTGGGAGGTCAAGGTGGGCAGATCACCGGAGGGTGGGAGTTCGAGATCATCCTGGCTAACATGGTGAAACCCCGTCTCTACAAAAAATACAACAATTAGAGGGCTGAGGTGGGAGGATTGCTTAAGCCAGGGATTTCGAGGCTACAGTAAGCCAAGATGGCGCAACTGTATTCCAGCCTGGGTGACAGAGCGAGACACTGTCTCAAAAAAAAAATTAAATAAATAATTACACTGATGGAAAATCAGGTTGTTTTCATTTTTTAGTATCATACAAATAAAGCTGCAGTGAATATCTCTGCACATGTAGATTTATTCTATTTTCAACTCTTATTTATTCAGAACCTCCTATGTGATAGTCACAGTTCTAGGCACTGGATACAGCAGTACATTGAACATGCGTTTTACCCTGATAGGGCTCACATTCTAGTGGGAATAGACAGAAGAGTTACATACGTGGAAAATATATTAGATGGTGATTAGTGTTGTGAAGAAAAATTAAAACATTTTAGGATATTTAATTTAATAATTTTTTTAGGCTGAATCTAAAATATTCTCTTGCCCAGTCTGGTCTCAGACTCCTGGGTTCAAGCAATCCTCCTGCCTCAGAGTCCTGAGTAGCGGGGACTAGCGGCACATGCCATCACGTAGGGGGTTAATTTAAAATAGTATAATTAAGAGAATGCCTCACTGAGAAAGTGACATTTGTGTGAAAACCTGAAGGAAGTATGGAAACAAATCATGTGGTCAGCTGAGGGAAGAGGATTCCAGAAGGAGGGAAGAAGGTGTGCAAAAGCCCTAAGGCAAGACATCATCTGAGGTTTCCAGGGACCCCATCCAGGAATGGCAAGGAGGCGAGTATGGCTGGACCCAGAGAGGGAGGAGGAAGGTGGTGGGAGATGAGGTCAGCAGTGTAGCTGAGGGTTCAGCGATGTAGATGAGGTCAGATGCAGAAGGCCTCACAGGTCATTGAAAGGATTTTGGCTTTAACTGTAACATAAGGTGGGTAGCCTGGGAGGGTTTTGAGGTTTGTTTTTTGTTTTTGTTTTTTCTGAGACGGAGTCTCGCTCTGTCAGCCAGGCTGGAGTGCAGAGGCGCTATCTCAGCTCAATGCAACCTCTGCCTCCAAGGTTCAAGTTATTCTTCTGCCTCAGCCTCCTGAGTAGCTGGGATTACAGGCACACACCACCACGCCCGGCTAATTTTTGTATTTTTAGTAGAGATAGGGTTTCACTATGTTGGTCAGGCTGGTCTCAAACTCATGTCCTCATGATCCGCCCACCTCAACCTCCCAAGGTGCTGGGGTTACAGGTATGAGCCACCGTGCCCAGCCCAGGAGGGTTTTAAGTAGAGTAATGACAGTATTTGATTTGTGATTTAATAGGATCACTCTGGTTATTGTCCTGAGGATAGCCTGAAGAAAGGTAAGCGGCCGGGTGTGGTGGCTCACACCTGTAATCCCAGAACTTTGGGAGGCTGAGGCTGGTGGATGACCTGAGGTCAGGAGTTTAAGACCAGCCTGACCAACATGGTAAAACCCCATCTCTACTAAAAATACAAAAATTAGCCAGGTGTGGTAGTGCGCACCTCTAATCCCAGCTGAGACAGAAAGGGAGAAATTGAGGGTATCTCTAAGATATCTGACCTAAGTAATAGGAAGGGTGGAATTTCCTTAACAGTCATTTCCTTAATTGAAATAAGGAATGCTGTGGGAGGAACGCATTTGGGTGTGGGGATGAGACTGGGATCTGGGTTTTGGTCCTATCAAGTTTGAGATTTCCATTAGATATCCAAGTGAAGATGTTAAGTAGGCAGTTGGAGTCTTGAATGCAAGAGAATGATCTCCACTGGCAATACAAATTTGAGGATTGTCCACATGTAGATAATATGTAAAGCCACGAAATTGTTGGAGATCGACTGGGGAACTAGGATAGATAAAAAGGAAAAAGATTAGAGGTCTAAGCCTGGGGCACTTACTCTTTGGCATTCTAAGGATGTAATGAAAAAACAGCAGGCTGGGTGGGAGTGGTGGCTCACACCTGTAATCCCAGCACTTTGAGGCGAGTGGATCACTTGAGGTCAGGAGTTTGAGACAAGCCTGGCCAATATGGTGAAACCCTGTCTTTACTAAAATACAAAAAAAAAATTAGCCAGGCGTGGTGGCGGGCGCCTGTAGTCCCAGCTACTCAGGAGGCTAAGGCAGAAGAACAGCGTGAACCCGGGAGGCGGAGCTTGCAGTGAGCCGAGATCGCACCACTGCACTCCAGCCTGGGCAACAGAGCCAGACTCCATCTCAAAAAAAAAAAAAAAATACAAAAATTAGCCGGGCATGGTGGTGCATACCTGTAGTCCCAACTACTAAGGAGGCTGAGGCAGGAGAATCACTTGAACCCAGGAGTGGAGGTTGCAGTGAGCAGAGACCATGCCGTTGCACTCCAGCCTGGGGGCCAGAGCGAGACTCATTCTCAAAAACAAAAACAAAACAAAACAAAACCAAAAAAAGTAAAAACGGAAGAAGATTAAGTGGCAAGCGAGGTAGGTGAAACCAATGTGGTATCTTATAACTCAAGTAAGTTGAGGAATGAGACCAGACCTTTGGATTTACATTGTGGAGGTCATCTGTGTCTTTGACTAGAAGTTTTGTTAGAATGTTGCAGGGTGACGTCTTGTTTGGTGTATGAGTCAGAGTTCTCCAGAGACAGACCCAATAAGAGAGGGATGGATGGATGGATGGATGGATGGATGGATGGATGGATGGATGGATGGGAGGGAAAGGGGAATTGGCTCACGTGTAAATTGCATTATTCTTGAAAAGATGTTCCCTGAAACTGCAAGTTCTGACGTATTTGCACATTTTTCTGGAAACAACGCCTATATCTCTCGGAGATGTTAAAAGGGGGCAGGCTCGGTGGCTCACACCTGTAATTTCAGCACTTTAGGAGGATGAGGCCGGAATATCGCTTCACTTGATTCCCAGCCTGGGCAACATGGCGAAACACCATCTCTACAAACAAAACAAAACAAAAATTAGCAGGCCGTGGTGGCGCACACCTGGAGTCCTATCTACCGGGGAGACTCAGAAGGGGAGAATAGCTTGAGCCTGGGTAGCAGAGGTTGCAGTGAGCCGAGATCGTACCAGGCAACAGAGTGAGACCCTGTCTAAAAAAGAAATTTTTTTTTCAAAGGGGTTAGTGGCCCCAGAGAAAGGATCACTTCATTAATAATTAAGATGCTTAGCCGGTCATGGTGGCTCACGCCTGTAGTCCCAGCTACTCGTGAGACAGAGGAACGAGAATCGCTTGAACCCAGGAGGCGGAGGTTGCAGTGAGCTGAGATTACGCCACTGCACTCCAGCCTGGGCAACAGAGTGAGACTCGATTTCAACAACAACAAAAATAAAAAATAAAAAAGAATTAAGATGAGCTCTCTTTGGTCAGGTGGAATCAGGCGGCGCTGGTTTCTTCGCTGGGCTCGCCTGCGGTTGTGCCCCAGCCTACTTCCCGCTCAGTCCTCCGAGACGCGGCTTCCAGCAGGGGTCGCCGCTTCGCTGCCGCCCTGGCCTCGCGCCCCGCCCGACCCGCTCTCACTACGCCGGCGTCGGCGGAAGGGGCGGGGCGCAGGTAGGGGTGGCCTGGAGGCCTGCAGTCCGCGCGGCCGCGGGGAGGGACGAGAGGGCCTGACGTACAGGTGAGTGCGCCTCTGCTGGTGCGCCGCGCCGGGCCCACTGCCCGCGCCCCCTGTCACTTCGCCCTGGCGCCCCGCCCACGCTCCAGCCGGGTCTCCCCATGAGTGTCCCGTATTCTGCCAGCCTCGGGACCCCCCGCGAGCCCAGGGCTGCGCAGGGGCTGCGGTAATTGAGCGCGGCGAAGACTTCCGTTCCTGCGTCCGATCGCTCCTGCTGGCTCCGAATGCAGATTGCGAACCCGGGAACGCAGTTGTCCATTTCCTTTGACCTTGGGGACCCAGGAAGGTGCACTGCCCGTGGGGGCGGGGAGGGAGCTAGAGGAACCCGATCCTGTCTTAGCCCGCAGCCTCCGAAGTCTCCAAGTAAAGGGAAGGATCTTTAGCTGTATTAGACTTCAAAGCGTTTAGACCAGTTTCTGCATCTTACCGAGCGATGAACGGGCTCAGGAATGTGGAGAGTTTCCTGGCGTTAAGCAGGTCAAAGTCAGCGCTGCTTTTCTTACAGACACTGCTTTTCTTACAGTCTTTGGTTAGTTCAGATTGTATACCTCTCCTGAAGATGTCACCCAGAACCTCCTATGAGCTTCTGCCGTGATCATTCCTCCACTCACCCCACACCAACGCCAAAGAGATCTTTTAAAATGAACTTCTATCAGGTCAATTCCCAGAGCCCATCATTGCGTGTTCTTTTCCTGATTCATTCGAATGCACCCGTTCTGATCAATTTTTATTCCACAGGGGGTGTTGTTTTGTCGTTTTTTAAGACACTAGCTCTGTCGCCAAGGCTAGAATACAGTGGTGTGAACTCTGCTCATTGAAGCCTCCCCCTCCCAGCTTCAAGCGATTCTTCCGCCTCAGCCTCCCAAGTAGCTGTGACTACAGGTGTGCGCCACCACGCGTGGCTAATTTTTGTGTTTTTAGTAGAGACGAGGTTTCACCATGTTGGCCAAGCTGGTCTCGAACTCCTGGCCTCAAGTGATCCGCCCGCCTCGGCCTCCCAAAGTGCTGGAATTACAGGCGTGAGCCACTGCGTCTGGCCTATTTTTATTTTAGATCTCACTGTGTTGCCCAGGCTGATCTCAAGCTCGTGGACACAAGCGATTCTCCTGCCTTTGCCTCCCAAAGTGCTGGGATTATAGGCGTGAGCCACCTGCCTGACCTCATTTGCCCTTTCAATCCCCCTTACCCTGTTCCACTTTCTTCCCCTAGAGCATTAACCACTAGCTATCATGTAATTTACACGGTTTTTTTTGTGTGTGTACCTGTTTCCCCTACTAGAATAGAAACTCTACAAGAATAGGAATCTTCATCCATATGTTTTTCCTCTGCTGAATTTCTACTGCCCAAATTAGTGCTTGGCACATGGTGAGTGCTTAATTAAGGGGAGGAGGCCAGTGTTGCTGAAGCTGAATTGCAAGAGTCAGATTGCAGATGAGGTTGGAGAGGAAATGGGGGCTGAGGGAGCACCAGATCCTGTAGAGCCTTTAGAACATGGTAGAGACTTTGCTTTTCTCTGAGTGCTTTTGTAGGGATTTGAGGAAAGGAGTGACATTGTATGAATGACTTTATTATGTACCCACATGGAGGTGTCAAATAGGCAGTTAGATATTGTGTTGCAGGTCCCCAGGTTCATTGATTCACTAAGAGGACTCAAAAGAGTCAGCACATAGTCATACTCACAGCTGTGATTTATTATAGCAAAAGGATACAAAGCAAAATAAGCAAAGGGAAAAGATGCATGGGACAAAGTCTGGAGGAAACCAGGTGCAGTCTTCTAAGAGTCCTCACCTAGTGGAGTCACATGGGGTATGCTTAATTCTTGCAGCATCAAATTATGACAAGACGTGAGAGATCTCTATCAGGAAAGCTCATAGAGCTCATTTTTCCAATAAAAAGTCACATAGGCACTGTCTGCCTAGAGTGTGCCAAAATTTCAGCTGCCCCAGAAAAACGCAGGTGTTCAGAATCACATCGTTCAGTTTCAGCACAGTGAGCCGCTCTTATCCAGGTGGGAATTGTGGGAACCCTCATGAAGTTCAAGTTCCCAGACACTAGCCATGGGCCAACTATGCAAGCAGGCATTCTAAGGATAGCAATCTCAGGCCTGTTATATTAATTCTTTTCTGCACAGATGTACGAGTCTGGAATTTGGGAGAAAGTCCTGGAATGGGAATATAGATTAGGGTGTGGTTGGCATATAGGTGGTATTTAAAGCCGCAGAAATGATTGGTGTCTTGATAATGCATTTGTAAGAATTAATTGGGTACACTTAAGAGGTGAGCTGGATAAAGTGAATGTATAAGAGAAGAGGACCAAAGATAGAGGCCTGGGCCCCTCCAACTTTAAGATATCAGGGAGGGCCAGGCACAGTGGCTCAGGCCTGTAATCCTAGCACTTTGGGAGGCTGAGGTGGGCGGGTCACTTGAGGTCAGGATTTCCAAACCAGCCTGGCCAACATGGTGAAACCCTGTCTCTACTAAAAATATAAAAATTAGCCAGGTGTGGTGGCAGGCGCCCGTAATCCCAGCTACTTTGGAGGCTGAGGTGGGAGAATATGGCCTGAACCCAGGAGGCAGCGGTTGCACTGAGCCAAGATCGCACCACTACACTCCAGCCTGGGCAACAGAGTTTTTTTGTGGGGGGAGATAGAGTTTCGCGCTTGTTGCCCAGTCTGGAGTGCAATGGCCTCGGCTCACTGCAGCCTCCGCCTCCCAGATTCAAGTGATTCTCTTGCCTCAGCCTCCTGAGTAGCTGGGATTACAGGTGCCCGCCATCGTGCCTGGCTAATTTTTTTTTTTTTTTTTGAGACATTGTCTCACTCTTGTTGCCCAGGCTGGAGTGCAATGGCACAATCTTGGCTCACTGCAACCTCCATCTCCCGGGTTCAAGCGATTCTCATGCCTCATCCCCCCGAGCAGCTAGGATTACAGGCACGTGCCACCAGGCTCAGCTAATTTTTGTATTAGTAGTAGAGACAGGGTTTCTCCATGTTGGTCAGGCTGATCTCGAACTCCCAACCTAAGGTGATCCACTCGCCTTGGCCTCCCAAAGTGCTGGGATTACAGGGTGTGAGCCACTGTGCCCGGCCAGCAAAGGAGTCTTGAGAAGCAGCAGCCACAGGAGAGATAGGAAGAAAACCAAGAGTGAGGTGTCTTGGAGACCAAGTGAAGAAGAGAGGCGTAATCAGTTTTTTCCAGTGCTGCTGAGAAGTCAATTAAGATGAGGACTGACATGACCTTTTGGATTTAGAAAATGAAAGGAGTGGAGTTGAGGACAGTTAGACAACCATTTTGAGGAGTTTTATGGTAAAGAGGGGCAAGAAAAGTGTTGGTACCTGGGGAGTATGGAGGCAAGAGGTTTGTGTAATTGATTGCTTTTGAATGAGAGAAAAGTAACAGCATCCTGTCCTTTATTATAGCCACCCCTACATTGACTCATTTCCTCACATATGCCAAGTGCCTGGCTAGGCCCTGGTATAAAACACGCAGTCCTTGTCGTCAGGGAACTGCCATTTAAGTGGAATGTGGGCAAGTAAACTGCCTGCCAGGACACACATGTGAAAGCAGGTCCGGGGGAGGCTGAACCCTGCACCAGCTGGAGCTCAGAGCAAGAATGCCTGAGCTGGGCATGGTGGATCACGCCTGTAATTCTAGCACTTTGGGAGACTGAGGCAGGCAGATCACAAGGTTAGGAGTTCGAGACCAGCCTGGCCAACGTTGTGAAACCCATCTCTACTAAAAATACAAAAATTAGCTGGGCATGGTGGCCCATGCCTGTAGTCCCAGCTACTGGGGAGGCTGAGGCAGGAGAATCACTTGAACCCAGGAGGCGGAGGTTGCAGTGAGCTGAGATCACGCCACTGAACTCCAGCCCGGACGACAGTGCAAGACTCCATCCAAAAAAAAAAAAAAAAGCCTGAGTATCCTTGAATGCTCATCCTCATTCATCCTTGAATGAGAGAAAAATAACAGCATGCCAATGGAATAGTCCATTATCAAGCAAAAAAAATTACTGTTGTAACGTGATGTTTCCCCATGGCTCAGTTTCAGGCCACCTTTGCCCTTTGCTCACAGAACTCTGTAGGCATCCTTGCTCTGCACTCCAGCTGGTGCGGGGTTCAGCCTCCCCTGGGCCTGCTTTCACATGTGTGCCCTGGCAGGCAGTTTACTTGCCCACATTCCACTTAAATGGCAGTTCCCAGATGACAAGGACTGTGTGTTTTATACCAAGGCCTACCCAGGCACTTGGCATATGCGAGCAAACGAGTGATTGTGGGGGTGGCTGTAGTAATGGGCAGGATGCTCATTTCATTTCTAGAAATTGAATCTGCCACCATTCACTGGTTTTGGTATGTCCTGAGCAGAGGAGTGAAGAACAGGGCACTGTGTAGGCCCTATCCCTACCCTTAGAGTTTGGGAGATAATTTGTGACTTAATTCGAAAGTAACAAAAAAAATGTATAGTGTTGGTGCAACCAGAGTATGGAAAAGGGCATGTGGAGCATGGCTTGGTAGAGGAGGATGTGGCTTGGGTGGAGTGTGGAGGAAGAGGAGACCATGACAAAAGAACAGGAACTTTTCAGTAGTAGATATTTTTTTTTTCCAAATGAGCTGTAAGCAACCCAGATTCTCCAGTGCTGCTTCGGTTGGAGAGGAGCTGGGTGCCTGGTTAGTTCTTTTCTCTGGCACCCCCACTTTCAACTCAGGGCTCCCTTGAACAGCAGGGCCGGGCACGGTGGCTCATGCCTGTAATCCCAGGACTTTGGGTGATCGAGGTGGGCGGATCACAAGGTCAGGAGATCAAGACCATCTTGACTAACACGATGAAACCCCGTCTCTACTAAAGATACAAAAAATTAGCCGGGCGTGGTAGCGGGTGCCTGTAGTCCCAGCTACTTGGG
>NW_012116821.1:9421312-9424040 GCF_000951035.1 Colobus angolensis palliatus | reverse complement strand
AGACTTAGATTGGAGTCCCGAGAGTGGTGGATTAATAGAGTTGAGATTGTGTTGTATGCTCATCCCTGCCAGGAAAATAAGGCCCAAAATGTTAAATACAATTTGGAAGTAGCTAGCTCCATGTTTTTGAGTGGGCCATAATCAGAGGTATCAATCTTAAGGTACAATCTAGGCACAAAGGAAAGTCATTTGCAGACTCACAGTACAAGGATGTTTATCATATGGAAACCCTTCCCTCATTACCAAATCATGGTCTCTAAAACCTTCTTGATATACTTGCAGGGGTGGGGGTGGGTGTGAGTCTGCCACCATCATAAGATGGTTTCTGCTACATTTGAGGTAACTGTAGGAATTGATTGCCCTCTGACATGTCACAAGCACTTGTCACAATTCCCTAGTTTGTGGGTCTCTAGACCCCTTCCTTGTCTGCTAGCTAATGCCTCTGTTAAACATGGGGAAGGAGATGTAAAAGGAGTTAAAACGCAGGTCTGTCCAGTTTGCTCACCCTTACCTCTGATTTGCTAGGGCTGGAGGTTGAAGTAAAGTTTAGAGATTCACTCTGGATTTCATGAAGTCATGATCTGGTGTCCTTCCTTGGCAAAGTCATTGTTGTAAGGATATAATGTATGTCAGTCAACAGTCTTTCTCTCCGAATTTTCCTTTAAAAAACAAAAACAAAAACAGGCCGGGCACAGTGGCTCATGTCTGTAATCCCAGCACTTTGGGAGGCCAAGGCAGGCAGATCACCCGAGGTCGGGAGTTTGAGACCACCTTGACCACCATGGAGAAACCCTGTTTCTACTAAAAATACAAAATTAGTCGGGCATGGTGATGCATGCCTGTAATTCCAGCTGCTGGAGAGGCTGAGGCGGGAGAATAGCTTGAACCTGGGAGGCAGAGGTTGTGGTGAGCCGAGATGGTGCCATTGCACTCCAGCCTGGGCAACAGAACGAGACTCCGTCTCAAAAAAATAGTAACAAAGTTCTGAGGCAGAATCTGGGTCCTCCCTTGTGACCTTGAGTGCCCACTGCTAACAACTACAAATGGTCGTCATCTCCAGCAAGAATTAGGTTAATGTGTTTCCTCAATTTTATATTTTTAATGAATTTTATCTAAGCTTCCAACATCTGCCACTGTTTGCCTGCTAGAAAGTTAAGCTGATCACAGTGAGAGGTAGTGAGTAGCTAATAAACACAAGGGAATTCGTGGCTTGACATTTTGGTATGTTTGTTGAGTTTACAAATGCATCTGATTCTAAATGGTTATTTTCTGCTAGGAAAGGTTTCCTAATGGAGGTAGATGTAACTCTACTCGTGACGTCGGCAGAGAGCCACATCATATCTAGGCATTCCTCAAAGTAAACAACGGTATGGTAAAAACTAGGACTTTTTTCAAAGGCAGGAAGAGGGTAAAAAAGATACTAAAAATAAATAAAAATAAAAATAGGACTTACGGATGGGGAATGTGGGCACCCGGGGTCTGACACAGAAACAGGACTTCTACCCCTAGCCATGGGTACTTCCCTCCCCTAGGTGTCTCCTCTTAGGATTTCTTCTAAGTTGGGGCAACAGTTCCTGCCACTCTTCTGTCCCTGAAAACGATCTGTTCTTTCTGGTATTGCACTAGTTGGTGAGTTTTTATTCCAGAAAAAAAATAAGAAAATAGATGTCAGGGTGTGGAAGAAAGAGCACTTAACTTGGAGTTGGAAGACTGATGGACAGTTCAGCATGGTAGTAATGAGTCTAGGCTTTGGAGCTCGGATACCTAGATTTGAATAGTGTCTGTGTGACCCTATAGCTGAGATGTGCTTGTTGCAAGGAATAAATGAGTTCACGTGTAGAGCAATGCCTGGCCCACAGTAAAAACAATGAGCCTTGAGAAGACTTGACCAGCTGGGCGTGGTGGCTCACGCCTGTAATCCTGGCACTTTGGGAGGCCGAGGCAGGTGGATCACCTGAGGTCAGGAGTTCAAGACCAGCCTTGCCACGTGGTGAAACCCTGTCACTACAAAAATACAAAACTGAGCCAGGCACAGCGGCACGTGCCTGTAATTGCAGCTACTTGGGAGGCTGAGACACGAGAATCACTTGAACCCAGGAGGTGGAGGCTGCAGTGAGCCAAGGTTGCACCTCTGCACTCCAGCCTGGGCAACAGAGTAAGACTCCATCTCATTTACTAGCTGTGCCACTTAGCTTATTCTGTATTCATCTGCAAAATGAGGGAACTGCACAAAGTCATCCCGCAGAGGCTGCTTTTTTTTTCTTCTTGTTTTTGAGACAGAGTTTCACTCTTGTTGCCCAGGCTGGAGTGTAATGGCACAATCTCAGCTCACCACAACCTCCGCCTCCCAGGTTCAAGCAGTTCTTCTGCCGCAGCCTCCCAAATTGCTGGGATTACAGGCACGCACCACCACACCCGGCTAATCCTGTATTTTTAGTAGAGACAGGGTTTCTCCATGTTAGCCAGGCTGGTCTCAAACTCCCAACCTCAGGTGATCCGCCCACCTCGGCCTCCCAGAGTGCTAGGATTACAGGCATGAGCCGCCAAAGTAAAACTTTTAATAATGACTCTAGGACTTAGGACCAACACAGACTTCCTGGGGATGATGTTAGAGAGCTCTGGCCACCTATGGCTAAACCTTCCTGTGTGTTTTGGGTGGTTGGGAGAGTATGAGAGGCTGTGCTTATGAGTTAATTATTTTTCTTTTTTTTTTTTTTCTTTTTTTTTT
>NW_012116821.1:9419035-9420887 GCF_000951035.1 Colobus angolensis palliatus | reverse complement strand
CAGGCTGGTCTCAAACTCCTGACCTCAGGTGATCTGCCAGCCTTGGCCTCCCAAAGTGCTGGGATTACAGGTGATGAACCACCATATCTGGCCAATTTTCCTCATATTTTTTCAAATTTTCTACATTAAAATTTATTTTATATACATATAATCAGAAATTTTATGAAAAAAAATTATTGCATGTAGGGGGTGTACTCAGCCTTTTCTAGTTATGACTTTTGGGGGGGCATCTAATTTAAGTTAATGTCCCTGATACTCAAATATACTACTGTTGCCAACACTGGGCCACTGGCCATACAAACCTGTGCCAAAGTTTTCCTAGACCCACAGTGAGAAAAATAAATGACAACAGTTGATTTCTTGTAATGCTGAATGTATTCATCTTAAAGAAGTTTAATTCTGGCGGGGTGCTGTGGCTCACGCCTATAATCCCAGCACTTTGGGAGGCTGAGGCAGGCAGATCACCTGAGGTCAGGAGTTCGAGACCAGCCTGACCAACATGGAGAAACCCCATCTGTAATAAAAATACAAAATTAGCTGGGCATGGTAGTGCATGCCTGTAATTGCAGCTGCACAGGAGGCTGAGGCAGGAGAAGTGCTTGAATCCAGGAGGCAGAGGTTGCGGTGAGCTGAGATCGAGCCATTTAACTCCAACCTGGGCAACAAGAGCAAAACACCATCTCAAAAAAAGTTGTTTAATTTTGAGATTATGTCTTTCCTACTCTTTTGGCATGAAATCTTTCTTGGAGTCCACCATGAGGTATCTTTCTCAATTTTGTTTTTTCTGTAGAGATAGAGTTTCACTGTTGCCCAGGCTGGTCTCAAACTCCTGAGCTCAAGCAGTCCTCCTGCCTCAGCCTCCCAAAGTGCTGGGATACAGGTGTGAGCCACTGCTCCTAGCCCAGTTACCTTTAAAAAAAATTTTAATTGTACTAATCAATGAAATAGACAGTCTGGGAAATGCTGAAATCTGGTGTTTTCTTCCTTTATTTCTGATTACGTAAAATTTTATTTATTTTCTTTTTTTGAGATGGAGGCTCGCTCTCTTGCCCAGACTGGAGTACTGTGACGCGATCTCGGCTCACTGCAAGCTCTGCCTCCCAGGTTCAAGCACCCACCACCACACCCGGCTAATTTTTTTGTATTTTTAGTAGAGGTGGGGTTTCACCGTGTTGGCCAGGATGGTGTCAAGCTCCTGACCTCAAGTGATCTGCCCGCCTCAGCCTCCCAAAGTGTTGAGATGGTGGCCTGAGCCACCATGCCCGGCTCCAGCTATTTTTTGTACTAAAAGTAGAGATGGGGTTTCGCCATGTTGGCCAGGTTGGTCTTGAACTGCTCACCTCAAGTGATCCTCTCTCCTTAGACCCCAAAGTGGTTGGATTACAGACGTGAGCCACCATACCCAGCCTGATTATGTAAAATTTAAAATTAGCGAGACCTCATCTTTACTAAACAAATTAAATCTAAAAAATTTAAAGGCATTCCTCTTAATAGGTATTATTCATTCTCTGTTACATTAGAATATGTGTAAAAGTAATTATTGACAAATTTCTTTTGAAGGTACTTCAGGTAGTTTCTAGTCATTATTTTAGAATACTCTGGATTATATAGCATTTTATTTATTTATTTTATTTTATTTTTGAGACAGAGTCTTACTCTGTCGCCCAGGCTGGAGTGCAGTGGTGTGATCTCAGCTCACTGCAACCTTTACCTCCCAGGTTCTAGCGATTCTCCTGCCTTAGCCTCCCAAGTAGTTGAGATTATAGGTGCATGCCACCATGCCCAGCTAATTTTTGTAATTTTATTAGAGATGGGGTTTCACCATGTTGGCCAGGCTGGTCTTGAACTCCTG
>NW_012116821.1:9415826-9417788 GCF_000951035.1 Colobus angolensis palliatus | reverse complement strand
AAAAAAAAAAAAAAATTGAAAATTGAAAAAACCAAAAATCATTGAGAACTATTGTTAGTATTTTTTTAGAAGCAGTCAGTACCCAAAGCTAATTTGGGGGAGGGAGAAGAGTAGAACCAGTGGTTTCACATATACTAGTATCACATTGGACCTTCCTCACAATCCTATGAGCTAATCACATTAGTTGCAGCTAGAAGATTCACTATGCTGTGATATATGGCCCCTGGTACATGCAGATTGATACGACTTTTTTTTTTTTTTTTAATTTTGAGATGTGGTTTCTTGTTGCCTGGGCGGGAGTATAATGGCGTGATCTCAGCGCACTGCAACCTCCGCCTCCCAAGTTCAAGCGATTCTCCTGCCTCAGCCTCCTGCGTAGCTGGGATTACAGGTGCCTGCCACCACGCCTGGCTAATTTTTGTATTTTTGGTAGAGATGGGGTTTCGCCATGTTGGCCAGGCTGGTCTTGTACTCCTGACCTCTCTGCCCACCTCAGCTTCCCAAAGTGCTGAGATTACAGGTGTGAGCCACCGCGCCAGGCCTGATAGGACTTTTTAGGGGCGCATACTAGTATAGTACTAGACAAAGTGTTCATAGTGCATATGGTTTATGTTGTAAGAACGTCATGACACTGCACTTGTGAGATAAAACTGTTTTATTATCTGTTTCAGATTATAAGCGCCATGGCTATGGCTAGTGTTAAATTGCTTGCTGGTGTTTTAAGAAAGCCAGATGCCTGGATTGGACTCTGGGGTGTTCTCCGAGGGACACCTGCGTCATACAAACTCTGTACTTCCTGGAATCGATACTTGTATTTTTCTAGTACCAAGTTACGTGCACCAAATTATAAAACACTTTTTTATAATATTTTCTCACTGAGACTCCCAGGACTTTTACTATCTCCAGAATACATTTTTCCTTTTTCCATAAGACTCAAAAGTAATATAAGCTCTACAAAATCTACTAAAAAGTCTCTGCATAAAGTAGATGAAGAGGACTCTGATGAAGAAAGCAATCATGATGAGATGAGTGAGCAGGAAGAGGAGCTTGAGGATGACCCTACTGTAGTCAAAGACTATAAAGACCTGGAAAAGGCAGTGCAGTCTTTTCGGTATGATGTTGTCTTGAAGACGGGGCTAGATATTGGGAGAAAGTGAGTATGATACACATTTCATTATAAACTCACTCGTAGTCATGTTATTTTAATGTCGCATTCCAAATCACTTGGCCCATATTATGGTGAAGAATAACCACAATAAAAGGACCTTTATAGGTAACCAGTTTCAATTATTTCATTTTATAGATGAGCAAACTGATTTCCAAAGAAGTCAAGTGACTGCCTGCAAATCCCATGTGCCATATTAGAAAATTTGAATCTAAGACACAGTTGACTGTAAGATGAACCATTGATTTAATAACAGCTTCTTGAGGAGAAAATGAATCACCATATTAGATGTATGTAGCAAGCATAAAATGCACCGGGATATTTCACAAATGCTATAATGTGAAACGGTACCTCGGCTGGGCATGGTGGCTCATGCCTGTAATCCCAGCACTTTGGGAGGCCGAGCTGCATGGATCACAAGGTCAGGAGTTCAAGACCAGCCTGGCCAATATGGTGAAACTCTTTCTCTACTAAAAATACAAAAATTAGCCAGGCGAGATGGCAGGCGCCTATAGTCCCAGCTACTTGGGAGGCTGAGGCAGAAGAATTGCTTGAACCTGGGAGGCAGAGGTTACAGTGAGCCGAGGTTGTGCCACTGCACTCCAGCCTGGGCAACAGAGCAAGACTCCATCTGGGGAAAAAAAAAGGTATCTCTTAGAATTAACAGCATGATATATAATAAGATGAAGGTTAAGAATGCAGGCTTTGGCCAGGCATGGTGGCTCATGCCTGTAATCCCAGCACTTTGGGAGGCTGAGGCAGGCAGATCACAAGGTCAGGAGATCAAGACCATCCTG
>NW_012116821.1:9399882-9415321 GCF_000951035.1 Colobus angolensis palliatus | reverse complement strand
GGAGTCTCGCTCTGTCACCCCAGCTGGAGTGCAGTGGCGTGATCTCGGCTTACTGCAAGCTCCACCTCCTGGGTTCACGCCATTCTCCTGCCTCAGCCTCACAAGTAGTTGGGACTACAGGCGCCTGCCACCACGCTCAGCTAATGTTTTGTATTTTTTTAGTAGAGACAGGGTTTCACTGTGTTAGCCAGGATGGTCTCGATCCTGTGACCTCATGATCCGCCCGCCTCGGCCTCCCAAAGTGCTGGGATTACAGGCGTGAGCCACTGCGCCCAGCAAAGATTTCTTTAGTATTCTGATTCCATCTCTGCTAGATTAATTATATAAGAATAGTGGCCTTCATTGTTCATTTATTCCCTTAGGAATGATTGCATGCATATTGTATACAATGTAAGAATTGTGATATGAATAAATGCAGAAAAACGTCATGTGTATTTGTACCTTTATGACCTAATGTAATGTCATAGTTTAATTTTTTAATCCTTGAAGCTTAAAAGATTCATAAAAAGGGCTGGGCGTGGTGGCTCACGCCTGTAATCCCAGCATTTTGAGAGGCCGAGGCAGGTGGATCACGAAGTCCGGTGATCAGTACCATCCTGGCTAACACAGTGAAACCCCGTCTCTACTAAAAATAGAAAAAATTGGCTGGACGTGGTGGTGGGCGCCTGTAGTTCCAGTTACTCAGGAGGCTGAGGCAGGAGAATGATGTGAATCTGGGAGGCGGAGTTTGCAGGGAGCCAAGATCACGCCACCTCACTCCAGCCTGGGCGACAGAGCGAGACTTCGTCTCAGAAAAAAAAAAAAAGAGATTCATAAAAATGAGCCAGCCCACAGGCCCCGCCCTTGGCATTCTGATTAGGGTGCCATTAGAGAATGTTCTCTAAACTCTGGCAAACTAATAAGGAGGCCTCTCCTCTCCCAGAGTAGAAACTGCTGCTGTTATTATTAAGCCGAGCTCCACATGTTAGTCCCCTGGAATCAGATCATCAAAAAGAAAGGGTGTACTGATTTTTAGCTGCTTCCTCCCTTGGTCTTGTTGCAGTGACTTAAGTTCAGAGAGAACAGCAGCTGTCAGATTGGAATTTCCCCAGCCTCAGTACAAACTGGCAGAGGGTTTCTTAATACCCTTGCCATACACGTGGTGTCTGGTTTTTCTCTCAGTGTACAGAACAGGTATCTGAGGGGAAGGCAGTGCCCACTCACTTTGGCTGTCGTGAATCACCAGAGCTACAGCCTGGCCATGTGATCTCTGCACTGGGAGTCAGGTGGAGTACCCCAGGCCCCTGTCCAGAATGGAGCTTGACATGTATGCTAAAACCTCTCTTAAGGCTCCATCCAATTAACTGTCCAAGAGTACTAGCAAATCTTTGCAGCAGTTCGACATCTATTTAGAAATGCCCTTTGGTCTCCCTGTTTTAGATACACACCAGAGCAGGTGACTTTCCGTTTCCCAGGACTCAAAATGGAGACTGTGGAGAATCACTGTCAGAGTAAACATTAATGGAGGGCTGGGCGCGGTGGCTCACACCTGTAATCCCAGCACTTTGGGAGACCGAGGTGGGCGGATCACGAGGTCAGGAGATCAAGACCATCCTGACTAACACAGTGAAACCCTGTCTCTACTAAAAATAAAAAATAAAAAAAATTAGCCTGGCATGGTGGCAGGCACCTGTATTCCCAGCTACTTGGGAGGCTGAGGCAGGAGAATGGTGTGAACTTGTTAGGCAGAGCTTGCAGTGAGCCAAGACCGCATCACTGCACTCCAGCCTAGGCGATGGGGCAAGAATCTGTCTCAAAAAAAAAATAATAATAATGGCAAGTGTTTCTCTCAAACTTGTATATAGTTGATGCTTGAACAGTGTGGGGGTTAGGGGTGCCAACCCCCATGCGGTTGAAATGCCACATATAACTTTTGACGCTTAACTACTGATATAGCCTACTGTTGACCGAAGGCCTTACTGATACACAGTTACAATAAAGTAAGATCGAGAAAAGAAAATGTTACTAAGAAAAGCATAAGGAAGTGAAAATATATATACTATTTATTAAGTGGGAGTGGATCATCATGAAGGTCTTCATCCTGGTGGAGGAAGAGGAGGCGTGGACTTGCCCTCAGGGGTGGCAGAGGCTAAAGGAAATCCACATATAAGTGGATCTGCACAGTTTGGGCCCATGCTGGCCAAGGGTCACCTGCGATTGTATTGAGTATATTTCTATATTTTAAAGCACTTTACCTTTAAAAAAAATAGATACAGGGCCGGGCGCAGTGTTTCATGCCTGTAATCATAGCACTTTGGGAGGCCAAGGTGGGCAGATCACAAGGTCAGGAGTTCAAGACCAGCCTGGCCAACAGAGTGAAACCCTGTCTCTACTTAAAATACAAAAGTTAGTCAGGCATGTTGGCGTGTGCCTGTAATCCCAGCTACTGGGAGGCTGAGGCAGGAGAATCACTTGAAACCGGGAGGTGGAGGTTGCAGTGAGCCAAGATCACACCACCGTATTCCAGCTTGGGCAACAAAGTGAGACTTTGTCTCAAAAAACAACAAAAAAATAGATTTGAGGGTAGAGGTGCCATTTTGTTACATGGATATATTGCGTGGTGATGAAGTCTGGGCTCTAGTGTACCCATCACCCAAATTGTGTACATTGCTGCTTTTTTTTTTTTTTTTTGTAGCAAAGTGGAAGATGCATTCTACAAAGGTGAACTCAGGCTGAATGAGGAAAAATTATGGAAGAAAAGCAGAACGGTGAGATACTAACCTAAAATGACAGCCAGATGTTTTCATCACTTACTCTGCTAGCAACTCAATTAATGCTGCCCCAAATTTTCCCTCTGGCTCCTCTTCCTTCTCTGAGGTCCTCCGTGGTCCTCCAGCTCAAGCTGGTGGGAATCAGCTACAGGCTTCAGACACAGGCACTTTCACTTTTGCAGCCTTAATGACCTTCTGATGAAGCTTCTCCCTTTTAACATTTTAGAATACGTCACTGTTCGAACTGGCAGAAATCCATTAATTAAACTTCCAGGTCATTAATGTTAGCCCTCATGGAATCCACATAATCAGATTTCAAAGAAACATTTGATCCACGTAGAGTTGTTCTTTGGCCAGTGGTATCTGAGAAGATGTGTAGTTCTGTACAGCTCAGCAGTACCCAGTGAGTGCTTGCTGGATGTACAGCTTTGTGTGCAGAGCAGCTATAAAAAATGATGTGTTCCGTATTTTCCGACAAGTCCATATCAATACTGTTGTTAAGTGAAAGTCAGTTACAAGAAAATGTGTTTCCAGTCTCCACTTTTCTAACAATAAATCATATATAAAAAATCACAGTGGCTCATGCTTGTAATCCCAGCACTTTGGGAGCTGAGGCCTGTGGATCACTTGAGCCCAGGAGTTCAAGACAAGCCTGGGCAGCATGGCAAAGCTCTATTTCTACAAAAAACAAAAACTTAGCCGGTCGTGGTGGCGGGCACTTGAGCCAGCTACTTGGGAGGCTGAGATGGGAGGATTACCTGAGCCTGGGAGGTCAAGGCTGCAGTGAGCCATAATCATGCCAATGCACTCCAGTTTGGGTGACAGAGTGAGACCCTGTCTCAAAAAAAAAAAATATTCTGTCCAGGCACAGTGGCTCAAGCCTGTAATCCCAGCACTTTGGGAGGCCGAGGCGGGCAGATCACAAGGTCAGGAGATCAAGACCATCTTGGCTAGCATGGTGAAACCCATCTCTACTAAAAATACAAAAAAAAAAAAAACTTGCTGGGCGTGGTGGCGGGCGCCTATAGTCCTGGCTACTCAGGAGGCTGAGGCAGGAGAATGGCATGAATCCAGGAGACAGAGCTTGCAGTGAGCTGAGGTGGCGCCACTGCACTCCAGGCTGGGCAACAGAGCGAGACTCTATCTCAAAAAAAAAATTCTGTTAGAAAATATGTTTTTGTAAAAGTAAATTACATATATATACACATCTGGAATTAAAATGCTGCTATTACTAGTCATTTATCTTTAAGTGAAGCATTATGGATTATGTTAATTTTCTTCATGCTTTTTATTTTCTGAATTTTTTCACCATGCGTATGTATCACTCATCATTGGAAAAAACGATACTGGTAATAAAAGTTAACAAAACACAATAAAAAGGTAAGACAGAGACCCTTAAGTGTGGAAGACACAAGACATGTGAGGTGTTGGAAGACATAATCTAACTCTGTGTTCAGGGAACAAAGGTTCCAGAGAAGTTAGACATACTTTGGAGATTGTTTTGATTTCATCTTTCATATTTCAAAATATCCCTGGGGTTGGAGGATCCAAGCTACATCCGGTTGCCCTAGGACATGGGACATTGAGGCTGTCAAGCTGTGCATTTGGGTGAGCACTGAGGCTTCCTGCAGTCCTTGCTAACTGGGATCATGCAGGTTCTTGCAGCTCTGTGGGCAGAAGGAGGGAAAAGTCCCCCATGCTGTCTCAGCCCCCAAGTCCCAAGACACTGGTGATGCCCCTGACTTGAACCAGCAGGCTGGGACTGTGGCTGTTAGCTGTTGCTCAGTGAGCTGCATGCAGTCATAAACCCTTCTCATCTCTGAATTGCTTTTTCCTTCTTTAGCCTGCCCTCCTTCTAAGCTGCAGTATTCCAAAAACAAGATGTGTTCTTGGAGTAAAGAATGATTACTCCCTGAAAACCCTGTCTCTGTGCTGGGGCCTCATTTACAAACCCCACTAGACAATTTTCTCCCCCCACCGTTTTGTGATGTTGTTAAGTACAGCCTAATTCCTCCTGCTTCATTCTGCCTTGGGTGTTCTGTTCTCTCAGCTGCCTTCCAGGTTTCTTGTGAGGGTCAGCAAAGGAAGGGGGCATTATTAACACTCAGCTGACTTGTTACTAGGAGGCCTGGTAGCCATAGAAACTGCAGCTAACTGGAGATTTGAAATGTAGATATTTGGAACAGCCCCTAATCCCAGCCAGTTTTGCTTTGTGTCTGCTGAGGGACAGGGCCATGGAGGGGAATAAAGAATGCCTCGCCTTCCCTGGTCTGCTCTGTGGAGCCAGTGCCTGGCTGCTGACCCCAAAGGGTCAGGTGCTTGTCTGATGCTGCAGCTCTAACCTTCGCTGCCTGCAATTCAGCAAAGCTTTTCTTTGAGCTGAAAACCAGGTGAAACCCAGGGTGTGGTAGGTGTTGGGTAATTGTTGATTAAACATTGGCTGTGTGGTGCCCAAGTATGGGGAGTGAATCCTTCCTAAACTCATCTCTTCCTGGGATCAGTCGGGTAAAGGAGGAACACCCCTTCTCTACGCTACAAGGAAGCCCCAAAGGGATTCATTCCTTAGCCACACACTAGCCTGCTCTTTAGAGAGGCAGACATCATGCACAATATCTCTATGAAAGGATATACGTAGAGTATCCTTTTCTTTGTATATCTTCTTTTCTTTTCTTTTTCCTTTTCCTTCTTATTTTTATTTTATTTTGGAGACAGGGTTTTGCTCGGTTTCCCAGGCTGGAGTGCAGTGGTGCAGCCACAGCTCGTTGCAGTTTTCACTTCTGGGCTCAAGTGATCTTCCCACCTCAGCCTCCTGAGTAGCTGGTATGACAGGCACACCACCATGTCTGGCTATTTTTTTATTTTTTATAGAGACAGGGTCTCACTGTGTGGTCCAGGCTGGTCTTGAACTTCTGACCTCAAGTGATCCGCCCACCTTGGCCTCCCAAAGTGCTGAGATTACAGACATGAGACACCACACCTGGCCTATATACCTTTTCTTCGTATACCCTTTTGTATCTTCTAAATTTTGTATCGCATGCATATATTACTTATTGAAAATGAATTGTAGACCGAGTGCAGTGGCTCACACCTGTAATCCCAGCACTTTGGGAGACCAAGGCAGGCAGAACACTTGAGACCAGGAGTTTGAGACCAGTCTGGCCAACATGGTGAAACCCCGTCTCTACTAAACAAAACAGAAAGTTGGCCGGGCGCGGTGGCTCAAGCCTGTAATCCCAGCACTTTGGGAGGCCGAGACGGGCGGATCACGAGGTCAGGAGATCGAGACCATCCTGGCTAACATGGTGAAACCCCATCTCTACTAAAAAATACAAAAAACTAGCCGGGTGAGGTGGCGGGCACCTGTAGTCCCAGCTACACGGGAGGCTGAGGCAGGAGAATGGCGTGAACCCGGGAGGCGGAGCTTGCAGTGAGCTGACATTCGGCCACTGCTCAGAAAAAAAGAAAAAAAAAAGAAAGTTACCTGGGCATGGTGGCAGGCTCCTTGTAATTCCAGCTATTCAGGAGGCTGAGGCAGGAGAATTGCTTGACTCCAAGAGGTGGAGCTTACAGTGAGCCAAGATTGCGCCAGTGCACTCCAGCCTGGGCAATAGAGCGAGACTCCGTCTCAAAAAAAGAAAAAAAGAATTTTAGCTGAGCAAGGTGGTGCTTGTCTGTAGTCCCAGCCACTTGGGAAGCTGAGGAAGGAGTATCGTTGAGCCCAGGAGTTTGAGGCTGCAGTGCACTATGATTGTGCCTATGAATAGCCATTGCATTCCAGCCTGAGCAACATGTGAGACTTCATCTCTATAAACACTTTAAAAATCATAATAATTTGAATGAAATAAAGTTATGCCAAAAAGGTAAAGCAGAGTTCACAAGCCTTGTATTTTTTTTTTGAGACAAAAGTCTTGCTCTTGTTGCCCAGGCTGGAGTGCAATGGCATGAGCTCGACTCACTGCCTCCCAGATTCAAGCGATTCTCCTGCCTCAGCCTCCCGAGTACCTTAGATTACAGGCATTTGCCATCATGCCCCGTTAATTTTTGTATTTTTAGTAGAGACGGAGTTTCACCATGTTGGCCAGGCTGGTCTTGAACTCCTGACCTCGTGATCCACCCTCCTTAGCCTCCCAAAGTGCTGGGATTACAGGCATGAGCCACCGCGCCTGGCCTGTATTTCTAGACAGATAAAAATCTAGACAGATGTTTTAAAATGTTCACACAGGCTGAAGTAGTCATTTTCAAAAATTGAACCTAGGGCCAGGAGAAACAGTCGTGACCATAGCAGTGGTGTGAGCTTTTCTGCTTCACAGCCCACGGGAGAGGGCTGGTTTAAAATCTGCCCCTGTGTGAGTTTTATATCCAGCTACTGTGGGCTTCCTGGTTTGGCCAGTACAGTGTTGTGGCAAGCAGGTGTGCATGCCCATGTTGTGGACTTGACTATTGGGCCTGCAGAGGTCTTGAGTGGGTGGGAGAATAGACATGGGCTTGTTCTGGTGAGGTTGAAAGGTCTCACAGTCTGAAGTTGTGTCTGTCTTAGAGAACATTAATTGTAAAATAAAAGTCAGCATTTGACACCATACTTCTTAAACAGAAGCCCTCTAGTAGCCTTCTAAATGGCCATGTGCGCCCACTGCTATCAGTGGTCCACACTTGGGCTTGCCCACCCGCTACTGGAAGCAGTGGTGAGGGGTATGAGATGGCTCCCAGTCATCCCTGGCTTGTGTTTTAGTAGAAGCAGCAGCATGTGGCAGCTGGGTCTGTTTGGCCCTTCTTTTTTTTTTTTGGGACAGAGTTTTGCCCTTGTTGCTCAGGCTGGAGTGCAATGGTGCCATCTTGGCTTACCACAACCTCCTCCTCCCGGGTTCAAGCAATTCTCCTGCCTCAGCCTCCCAATCCCAAGTAGCTGGGATTACAGGCGTGCACCACCACGCTCAGCTAATTTTTTATTTCTAGTAGAGACGGGGTTTCACTATTTTGGTCAGGCCAGTCTCGAACTCTTGACCACGAGTGATCCACCCACCTTGGCCTCCCAAAGTGCCGGGATTACAGGTGTGAGCCACCGTGCTTGGCCCTGTTTGGCCCTTCTTGAGTGTCTGGAAAGATCCCTTGAGATCCTGAGCTGCCTAGACCAGGTATCAGTCTTGGGCTGTCCCTTCAGCACAGACCGGTGTCCTAGGCCTGGGAGCTGACAACTGCCCCAGGATATGCATTGCACTGCCTCAACTGAAGCTGCTTTCTGTGCAAAAATGGGTTTGACCTCAGCCTTTTAACCCATTGAATCAGATCCAACTCTGCCTTCTGTGGCATTCTACCTTTGTGAGTTGAGGCAAGCATTGCACTGGAAATTGTCTTCCTAATGCATGTAGTGATTACTGTGCACACAGTCTCTAAGACTGCCCCCACTTTCTTTGTCTTTTGCCAGTGTTACCAAGATAAATCTGTCCATTCAAATATTTTCTTAAGTCACCCAATAGATGTGATTTGAGTTACTCTGCACAGGGACGATCCACAGACAGCTAGTTGTCTAGTTCTGAAGGAAGGACACCGGCTGATATTGAGGCCCTTGTATTTGAGGCACCTTCCCTTTCTTTCTTTCTTTTCTTTTGAGATGGAGTCTCCTGCTGTCGCCCAGGCTGGCATGCAGTGACACGATCTCAGCTCACTGTAACCTCTGCTTCCAGGGTTCAAGCGATTCTCCTGCCACAGCCTCCCGAGTATCTGGGGTCACAGGCACCCACCACCACACCCAGCTAATTTTTGTATTTTTAGTAGAGATGAGGTTTCACCATGTTGGCCAGGCTGGTCTCGAACTCCTGACCTCGGGTGATCCACCCAGCTTGGCCTCCCAAAGTGCTGGGATTACAGGCGTGAGCCACCGCACCTGGCCGAGGCACCCTCCCTTTCACGCTGAGGCACTCGGGATAGGTGACAGTGACCGAGGTCAGGGCCTTTTCTCACCTGCCCCTCCTCTGGATCGTGATCATGTGGTGAAAACTCAAAGCAGTAGTGTTTGCTTTGGCCTGGATTTCCTGAAGTGTAACCAAGCCTCCATTTTCTTTTAATTTTCAGGTGAAAGTGGGAGATACATTGGATCTTCTCATTGGAGAGGATAAAGAAGCAGGAACAGAGACAGTAATGCGGATTCTCTTGAAAAAAGTGTTTGAAGAGAAGACTGAAAGTGAAAAATACAGAGTGGTGTTACGGCGGTGGAAAAGTTTAAAGTTGCCTAAGAAGAGAACATCTAAATAAATGGATTGCTTTTTAGCAATAAAGCTGCTTTCTAGTGGTAGAGGAAGGGGTCACCTGAAAAAGAGGACATTTTTATTAAAATAAAGTTCTCTTAGCGTTTGTGGAATCTGCTGAGCCATTTTGTGGAAACTAGGATCCATATCTGGAGACACTTCCCAAGGCCTGCCTCACCCCCACCCCCTGCCCACCTTGATCCATGCTCCTCTGACCTCCTCGTGTGAGAACCCCTTTGCCAGAGTGAGACGTGTGCAGAATGAACTAAGCCCCAGAGGGTTTTAATGGCTTGCCTGCTGTTTCCCACATAAACTACCTCAGGAGTCATTGTAAAATAAACAGGCCTTGTTGTCTCTTAGTGTTTTTATTTAAAATGTTCCCTGTCCAGCGGGGCCAGCTTCCCAGGTTCAGGTTTCTTTAGACAAAACCAAGCAAAGTCAAGGGTACTTTCAGATGTTAGGGGATAACCTGTGGGAGACCCCTTTCTCCCCTGCCCTTCAGAATTACCAGTGGCGGGGGGCCTTACTTAGTTCCCTTCAATTTGTCTTCACAAGTCTGGATGAATAAAGTTTTTCCAGCTAATTTCAAACCAGCTAGTTAGAGCCCATTTGAAATTATTAGTTTAGGGCAGGGGTCCATAAACGAAGGCAGCCAAAGACTTGTGTTTCTATAGCCCTTGAGCCAAGAATGGTTTTTACAGCACACATGCATGCACACACACACACACACACACACAGCCAGAGACGTTCTGTGGCCCACAAAGCCTAAAATATTTACTTCAAAAAAAAAATAAACCTTTTGGCTGGGCACAGTGGCTTACACCTGCTAACTCGGCATTTTTGGAGGCCAAGGCAGGTGAATCACTTAATCCCAGGAGTTTGAGATCAGCCTGGGGGCAACATAGACTTCATCTCTCTCGAAAAAAAAATATATATATTTTTGTAGAGGGGGGTTCTCGCTCTGTTGCCCAGGCTGTCTCCAACTCCTGGGCTCAGGTGACTGTCTCACTTTGGCTTCCTAAAGTGCTGGGATTACAGGCATGAGCCACTGTACCTGGCCAAAGCCTAAAATATTTACTACCTACCCCTTTACAGAAAAAGTTTTTTGACCCCTAGTTTAGGGTAATCAGTAAGGGTTTAATTTTCAGGTGAAAGTAAACATACCTGTTTTATCAATGAAGAGAATAAAACCAATTCTAATTCTCAAAGTGTCATAAAATGAAGGCTTACCAGAGTAGTGTGGTGGGGTAGACAATGTATACCATCTAAGAAAGGACCTAAGGATGAATAATCCAGGCTATAGATTCCCAGGAGCTGTTTGCTGGCACTTGGAGAGGTTACCTCCCAATAAGAGACTTGTTAGATTATGTCACATGAAAAAGACTGGCTGGCCCAGGCACGGTGGCTCACACCTGTAATCCCAACACTTTGGGAAGCTGAGGCTTGAGGTCAGGAATTTGAGACCAGCCTGGCCAACACGGTGAAACCCCATCTCTACTAAAAATACAAAAATTAGCTGGGCATGGTGGCAGGCACCTGTAATCCTAACTACTCAGGAGGCTAAGGCAGGAGAGAATCGCTCGAACCTGGGAGGCAGAGTTTGCAGTGAGCAGACATCGTGCCCCTCCACTCCAGCCTGGACAACAAGAGCAAGACTCCATCTCCAAAAAAAGAAAAAAAGACCCTGTATCTGGGCTCTTATTTGTCCCCCAGGAATTCCTGAGAATCCTTAACTGGCAGTGAAGAGACACTTCTGTAGCCCAAAGCAGTGGGATGTTTGGGCTCATGTGTCTGGAACTGTTAACCAGCTTGTTTTTCTTTTTCTTTTTTTTTTTTTTATTTATTTTTTTTTTTTTGAGACGGACTCTTGCTCTGTCACCAGGCTGGAGTGCAGTGGCACGATCTCATCTCAGCTCACTGCAACCTCTGCCTCTCGGGTTCAAGTGATTCTCCTGCCTCAGCCTCCTGAGTAGCTGGGATTACAGGTGCGCACCACTACGCCCAGCTAATTTTTGTATTTTTAGTAGAGATGGGGTTTCACCATGTTTGTCAGGCTGGTCTTGAACTCCTGACCTCGTGATCCACCCGCCTCAGCCTCCCAAAGTGCTGGGATTACAGGCGTGAGCCACCAAGCCCAGCATAACATCTTTCTTATACGCACAAGCCTCACAGCCCGCTGCTTCTGCCTTTTGGTAGCTGCTACCTCCCAATCTATAGCTTGGAATTTCTGGAAGGGCACTGAAACTGAATGTGGCTTTCCAAATTTACTATTCCTCTCAAAGACACACTGTGCTGGCCCTGTTTTTTTGTTTTGTTTTGTTTGTTTGTTTTTGTAAAGTTTTTTGTTCAACATTATTGCTAACAGATTGGGTAAATATATTATCAAAACTAGGATGGTCCTGAAGGCATGGATCCCGAAAAACTTTTTTTTTTTGAGCTTGAGTCTTGCTCTGTTACCATGGCTGGAATGCAATGGTACAATCTCAGCTCGCTGCACCCTCTGCCTCCTGGGTTCAAGCGATTCTCCTGCCTCAGCCTCCCGAGTAGCTGCAATTACAGATGTCTGCCACCACGCCTGGCTAATTTTTTGTATTTTTTAGTAGAGACGGGGTTTCGCCATGTTGGCCAGCCTGGTTTGGAACTCCTGACCTCATGTGATCTACCCACCTTGGCCTCCCAAAGTGCTAGGATTATAGTCATGAGCCACCACGCCTGGCCAATGGGACTTTATTCTTAAAGTTGGTGAGACTTTCCCCAAGGCAGACAAGTGAAGTCCTAAAGACCACAGTCAAGGTCAGACCACAGGTGTCTAAAATGGAGAATTTCTGTTTAGAGGTCAAGTAAGGACTTGCTTCTGGAGTCTCACTCAGAGGAGTCACTATTAGACGCTTCTTCATAGAATGCATGGAGAATTTTTGTTAGGATTGTAGGAGAAATCCCTTAATTTTTTTTGTTTTGTTTTTTTGCTTTTTTGTTTTTGTAACCCTTATTTTGCTTAAATCCTTTAATTCTTGATTCTAAGACAGACAAATGAAAGGTGAGGCTGAAATGATAGTGGCCAACTCGTTGGATGTAAGCAATGCAATCAGTATTAACTACCTGACGAGAAGGTACCCATCGCCAGGGCCTTCCTTACCAATGCTGAAGTATATGCCTCTTTATGCATGGAACTGTGCCTGGGTTAAGATTTCAGCTTGTCAAAACCAAGGAGGAGAGGCATGTCGAATACCCTGTGTCAGAAAGAGTACAAGCTACACCAGGAACACCAGGGCTCTTGAATTCCGCTGTCAGCACTCACAGCACACTTAGCAACTATATGTCAGTCTCTGGAGAAACAGGAGTCCGGAAACACTGCAGTCCCTGCAGGTACGCCTCAGGCCAGAGCCCAGCCTGATTCCATCGGCATGGCCTCAGCTGTCTGCACTGTGAGGAGAAGCCAAGCTTCCCAGTCTGGTTCTATCCTTGTACATCTTGAAAATTGGCTTCAGGTGCCGGGCGCGGTGGCTCAAGCCTGTAATCCCAGCACTTTGGGAGGCCGAGACGGGCGGATCACAAGGTCAGGAGATCAAGACCATCCTGGCTAACCTGGTGAAACCCCGTCTCTACTTAAAAATACAAAAAACTAGCCGTGTGAGGTGGCGGGCGCCTGTAGTCCCAGCTACTCGGGAGGCTGAGGCAGGAGAAAAGCATAAACCCAGGAGGAGGAGCTTGCAGTGAGCTGAGATCCAGCCACTGCACTCCAGCTTGGGCGAGAGAGCAAGACTCCGTCTCAAAAAAAAAAAAAAAAAAAAAAAAAGAAAATTGGCTTCAGGCAACAGATGTCAGGTTTTGTGCTGTTTACTACCAGAACCTTCTCTTCAAGCTCAAATGGGCTTTATTTATTTATTTATTGAGAGAAGTCTCACTCTTGTCCCCCAGGCTTGAGTGCAATGGCTTGATCTCGGCTCACTCTTACCTCTGCCTCCCATGTTCAAACGATTCTCCTGCCTCTGCCTCCCAAGTAGCTGGGATTAAGGTGCCTGCCACCACGCCTGGCTAATTTTTGTATTTTTTTAGTATAGACGGGGTTTCACCACGTTGGCCAGGCTGGTCTCGATCTCCTGACCTCAGGTGATCCACCCACCTCGGCCTCCCAAAGTGCTGGGATTACAGGCATGAGCTACCATGCCTGGCCAACTTCTTAACTATCAACTCACGAGGTTGGGACTTGTTAGAATTATGGATCACTGCCCAGCAGATAGCTGGTCCTCCAAATATATTTGCTGAATGAATCAACTGCCTTAGAGGCAGAGATATTCTTACTGCATTCCTTAGTCTATTTTCTGTGGCATTGAAAGGTTTCCTGGTTTTGGGGGGATTGGTTTTTACTTTTTGTTTTTTGAGACAGAGATTCGATCTTGTTGCCCAGTCTGGAGTGCAATGGCACAATCTCGGCTCACTGCAACCTCCACCTCCCAGGTTCAAGCGATTCTCCTGCCTCAGCCTCCCAAGTAGCTGGGATTATAGGCACCTGCCACCACGCCCAGATAATTTTTTGTATTTTTAGTAGAGATGAGGTTTCACTATGTTGGCCAGGCTGGTCTCGAACTCCTGACCTCAGGTAATCCACCTGCCTCAGCCTCCCAAAGTTCTGGGATTACAGGCGTGAGTCCCTGCACCCGGCCAGTTTCCTGGGTTATACTCTCTCACTAGGGCGATCCAGAAGCCCAGAAATAGTGGACAGTCAGCAAAACCCCAAGTTAAATCACAGGAACCACTAGGCAGAGACACAGAGAAATGGATTTACTTGGCACAGCTACATAAGTGGCAGCACAGGAATGAACAGCACAAACTTTGGAGTCAGCATGGCCTCCGTTAGAAGCCCCAGCTCTGCCAGCTATTTGACCTTGGCCAAGATACTTAACTCTGGAAGCATCCATTTCCCCATCTGTAAAATGGATTTCTGTAAGGATTAAATGAAATGACATATATCAAGTTCCCAGCATATCCCTGAACCAACACAAGTGCTCAAAAATGGGAGCTATTATTAGAAACAGAACTCTGATTTCAGGACCTGTGGTCACTTCCGAACCCACAGGAGTCACACTGTAGGAGCTCCTGGAAGGACAGGCTATAGCATTACATGCTCTCAACCTCTGTTAGGGACACGGTTCACCATCAGGAACACAACGACTGTTTAGAAGAACAAATGAATTCTTAATCCTTAAAATCAATAGACAGCCTTCCCTGTGAAGAAACGTTCTGTCAAGTGCTGTATGTGGCCAGTGCCCATAAGCCCTGATGCTGAAGCATTAGTAAACCAGCCTCTTCCCACCGGCCTGAAAGCTAAGATTTAGTTTCCTAAACTAAAGATTTAGTTAAAGCAGCAGTCAGCTTTATTTGAATACAACAGGAAACCACATATTTCAGCTCAGATCTATAGCTAATACCTAGGAAAATGCTAACCTTTCCGTTTCTCTACCACACACAGCACATTTTGGGAAGATACCTATAGTGTCTTGGTCCTCCCCTGTGGTTCCAAGACCAGCATCACCTGAGAACTTGTTAGAAATGCAAATTCTTGGGCCCCACCGCAGACCTACTGTATCAGAACCTCTGCGGGTGGTTCACAGCAATCTGTTTTAACTTGTTCCTTGGTGATTCTGATGCAGGTAAACTCAGACCCACTGCAGTAGTGGATGCCGACAGAATCCCACCTAAACCCCTTTACCAGAGCACCTACGCCCTGGCTGCTGAGGGCTGGCTGCTAACCACCACCGCGGTGCCTCTGGAGCCTTGTCCTGGCCAAAGGGACAGGAACACTACCCTTTTCCCAGGGAAGACCTTGAACAATGACCCACCAGCCCCTTTGCCTCAACCAGAACTAATTCTGCCATACAATTCACGTTGCAGGGCTTCCTTGCGGAGGAGAGTGTGGCTAGACTGCATCGGAGACCACAATCTTGGTTCTCGCTTTCCCCGGTTCTCTTCCTTTCCTGAGTCTCCTGAGAGCACGCCCTCAATTAATGGCCTGCCTAAGAATCTCAGTCTCAGCCTCTGCTTCTAGGGAACCTGATCCACAGCAGTTACTTTCACATTCTTAAAAAAAAAAGTTTACAATTGCTGTAATTATTTAGAATTAGCTTAATTCTATTATTTTATTTTATTTAGAGACAGAGTCTCGCTCTGTCACCCAGGCTGGAGTGCAGTGGCGTGATCTCAGCTCACTGCAACCTCCATCTCCTGGGTTCAAGCAATTCTCTTTACTCAGCCTCCTCAGTAGCTAGGATTACAGGTGCACGCCACCATGCCCAGATAATTTTTTTGTGTTCTTTGGTTTCAGTTTTTGAGACAAGGTCTTACTCTGTCGCCCAGGCTGGAGTGCAGTGGCGCCATTTCGGCTCACTGCAACCTCTGCCTCCCGGGTTCAAGTGATTCTCCTGCCTCAGCCTCCTGAGTAGTTGAGGC
>NW_012116821.1:9375617-9398407 GCF_000951035.1 Colobus angolensis palliatus | reverse complement strand
TTTTCCTTGAGACAAGTTTCTGTTGCCCAGGCCGGAGTGCAGTGGCATGATCTCAGCACTGCAACTTCGCCTCCCGTATCCAAGCGATTCTCCCACCTCAGCCTCCCGAGTAGCTGAGACTACAGACATGCGCCACCACACCTGGCTAATTTTTATAGTTTTAGTAGAGACAGGGTTTCACCATGTTGGCCTGGCTGGTCTCAAACTCCTGACCTCAGGTGATCCACCCACCTTGGCCTCCCAAAGTGTTAGGATTACAGGTGTTAGCCAATGTGCCTGGTCTAATTATTACTATAAAATATTAAGTTTAATGATTTATAATTAGCCAAAGAGAAGAGAAGGTGAGGGAAAACATACATCCTTTTTTACAAATAATACATGAGGCCAGGCACAGTGGCTCACACCTGTAATCTCAATACTTTGGGGGGCTGAGGTGGGAGGATTACTTGAGGCCAGTGGTTTGAAACCAGTCTGGGTAACATGGTGAGGTCACATCTCTACCATAATAAAACTAGCCAGGCATGGTAGTGTGGGCCTGTAGTCTCAGCTACTTAGGAGGCTATGGCAGGAAAATCACTTGAGCCCAGGAAGTCAAGGCTGCAGTGAGCCACGATTATACCACTACACTCTAGCAGGGCTGGGGTCGGGGGGAACTAAAAGTGATCCAAAGTGAAAAAAAAAAGGGGGGGTTAAATGAAAATGAAACTCTGTTGGCTTTGCAGGACTGGCCTGGCACCTGACCAGGAAAGGTTAAAAAAGGTCAAATAAGCCTCCCACTGCATGGCCAGGAAGTGGTTTGTGGAGGAATGGTTTGGAGGATTTATCTGGCAATTTCTTATTCATTCAGCTGTGGCCAAACTGAAATCCTGTGAGTGGTACCACTGACACCTAGTGTATGGAAGCCCCAGAAGCTGAAATCCCCCGAAACATTCACGTTCTCCCCGGAGGCGGGTGAGGAGGCCACGCAGAAAGACAAATAGACCAAGACATGTCTGAGAGACCAGTGCTCTAAGAAAATAACATGTTACGAGACCATGTTTTTCTATTTTTATAACATTTTATATAACTCATAAAACAGTGTTTGTATAAAAATTCACACAAAGTTGCTAGAGAGCATACAATTTCCAAAAATGTCCTGGGTTTTTGTTACATTCAGTTTCCTAAGGATGCACTCCAATCTATGGTAAAATGCAGACATGATGCGAGATTTCATTATCTTTGGTAAAACTATTCTCATTATTTTGCTCCTCACAGTATTAACTCTGATATCCACTTTGTGCAGGGTCTGCTATTACTAGGATGTCAGAAAAACATTAAGGCTGGATCTACGAGAGGCAAGCATTTCCAAACAGCAGTAATAGCCCCTCGGCCCCCACCCCCACTTCATATATCTGTACAGTCTATCTACACAGCCAGGCAGGGTGCGAGCTCACGACCTCCACTCGGGAGTCTTGAGATCCCCTCTCGACTGGGCAAGAAGCAAACATGTGGGGGGAACGTTGGAAACGGAGGCCATCTCTAAATGAACCCAGTGGTCATGCTGTGGTGTGGTCAGACCAGTGACTTTTACCAACTAAATAGCCAATCCATTCACCACTAAGTAGATCCCATTGGCTGGTTGGTTGATGAATGCTGCTGATGTGGTTCTCCCTCCCCACAAACATAAAAGGAAAGGAAGGTTTGGAGCCAACACTGAAAGGGGAGGGGCACGCTAGCGCAAATGACACCAGACACGACTTTATTCCCTGTCGAACATTTGTTGTCATATAGACACAGCCAAGGTGAACTGAAGCAGGATGCGAACACTCAATACATTCATGACTATCTTCATACATTCTTCAAAAATTTAGAGAAACCGATGAAGACTACCACCTACTGTGACTTACTAGTTCATTCAACATCAAAACGTGTCTGTGCTAATTTTTTAGTCCTTGGGATACAAGGCCAAGAAAAAAAAAGAAATTCAAAATACAAACAACTAAAAACCAAAGAATTTAGAAGGGGCGGGTGGGGGAAGGAAAAGGATTGCCAACAGGTTTCATGGAACACGTTAAATTTTGAAAACATAAGTATTTTGTACTTCTATTGCTTCATGTAAAAAATTTAAAATAAAAAAATGCCCACTGGAGTCATCTGTATGGATGGAGAAGCGAGGAGACCATACAGACAGGGCAAGGACCTGCAGGCGTTTCCTGACCACATCCAGAGAGATGGGAAGAGTTCCCAGGTGTGTCCACTTCTCTTCACAGAAAGGGACTGTAAGATTCTGGGGGAAGATGCCCTACACATGAAAGGTATTAAGAAAATCACTGAAATATGGTTTCTAAAAATTGAACATGCTCTGGGTTACAAAGAGACATATTTAATTCCTAGAACCTATTGATTTCTCTAACATGGGTAGATGGGAGTTTCAAAAAAATTATTAATAAATGATTGTGCTTCTAAAGTTGCAGGGTCAACATTCCACCCTCTAGAAAGCAGGGCAATTCATGGCTTGGAGTCCTCTTGTTTACATCCTAGAAACCAGAACAAATTCCATGGGACCTCCCCCATCCAGCGCCCAACAACCAGCGGTGGGTGGGGGAGATGGCGGGAGAGGGCCACAGCTGTCTTTGGGTAGGGTGCGTGTGTGTGCATGCTGTGTACATGTGCTGGAGAGACTAAGGCATAGAGAAGGGCCCAAGCGAGGGGGGAAAGTGAGTCTCCTGGCTGCTCCAGTCCCTCCTTTCCAGGCACAAAGAAGTTGAACTTGTTATTCGTGTAGGCCCCCTTCATCTCACTTCAGCTTTTAGTAAGCAGTGCGTGTGTGCATGAGTAGCTGTATGTGACAGAGAGTCATTCAGTCCCTGTGCCTTTCTAAATCTGTTTGCAGTCACAACAGAAATAATCTGTAAATGACACTTAGGAGCACATTTACTAGTTAGATCAGCAACTTAACATTGCTTAAAATTCTGTATTTTAAAAAATGCTCCTGGTCACAGGCAAAATTATGTCATACAGCCACTGGAACTGAAGTCCTTATCAGCTGAATGAAGAAAATTCAGATTGTTTCTATTATCTCTGCATTTTAAAGTAGTAAAATATTAAGCCATCCCACAGGGGTTCTATTACTACCCTGTGTGATTCAATTAATTTTCCTGGACTCTGGTTAGACTGTTTCCTTTCCGTCTTAGGCATTTGGCCCCCAGAGTTAGGTAGGTAAAAGGATCATTTTAAAGGATTTTACCTGTCGGGGAACTTCCCAGTTGGTGCTCCTGGAGAGCATGCAGCTGGCCTGCAAGAGCCTGACATTCCCAGTCAGGAGGGAACGAAGACATGTGCCCCCCAAGGCAGGGGGTAGCCAGGTATAGGACAGCAGGACCTTCTAGAGAGTCCAAGAGGAAAGTTCTGAGTGGACTCTGGGAAGGGACATGTGTGCCCCATCTGAGACGGCCTATGTCCTTCCAATGCCTGGTATCCCCAAGAGCGGCCCAGACCTGGGCCCGCCCTGAGGAACGAGGAAGTAGTGCTGCCTGGAGGAGCTAACACTGAGGTCTGGGGAAGTCACCACAGAGCTCCTGGTACCTGGATTTTGTACAAACACACACACAGAAAAGTAAACAGTTCATGGTGAGCTCAAAGAGGCCCACCCTCAAATCTAACAAGAAGCCAAAAGCCCCTGCACTGTTTTCCAAGGAAACATGTCTACTCCCTCCAACCAGCAACCATGTATGGAGAGGGAATGGGGGCAGCGGAAGGACACGGCTCAGATGGAGACACTGCAAACGTGTTTCCACGGCTGTCTACATTCATATCATCATCATCCAGTGTTCTCGCCTACAGAGTGACACAACATTCTACCAACACGCCTGAAGCACAGGCCAAGCTGAACGGAAGCCTTCCCAGGCACCAGAGCAGAAGGGAAAACCTGCACATGGTCGTAAAGGACTTCATACTATTCCATCCCCTCTACTGCCATCCAAGGGGCATCTTGGCTCTTCCAAAATCAGATGTAAAAGACAAGGTCAGTAAAATCACTATCCATGCCACCTGAAGCTATGATTAGCCACTGTGCACGAACATGGCACTTTTAAAGAGGTTTTTTTCTAAGTAAAATGGCCCCCAAAGAGCCCAGTGATTTTTTTAAGGGTTTCTTTTTAATTAAAAAAAAATGGGTAAAAATGGAAGATGTAAAATACGGGAAGAGGGGCAAGAGAGTTGCTGGGTTTGCATTTTAAGCTGTAAGGGGCTGGGGAGGGCACAGCCAGGGAGAGAGGACCCCTACCCTCTGGTTCCTGCCCTCACAGCTTGCTCTCCCCACACTCAGGCTGCCCCGCCGGGGCACACAGGACAGAAGTTGTAAGTACAAGAGACCAAACTCAAGGCTTCTTTCTTGCGGTTGGGTGGGTGTTTACGTGTGCAAATGTAGTAAGCCACTCCCCACGGACATAAGGTGCCTGTCTGTGGATGCCATAAGCGTGCTCCCAAGTATTGCTCAGTCCCAAGGGGACCCATCGCTCAGCCTCTTGTGACCCCGAATCTCTGGGCAGGCCACAGGCCTTCACTTCTCCACTTTCTTCGCTTTCTTGAGGATGTCACATTTTTTCCTGTTGGGGCGGCGGCACCTCTCATCGATGCTGGGGATACATTCGTAGTGCCACACCTCCTCCATCTTCTCCACCGGGTAGACGGCTTCCACGTAGTGGCGGATGAGCCGCAGTCGCGTGGGGTCCAGCTGCTTCTTGTTGCAAGCCCCAGAGTGGTTGTACTGCAGCCGGAGGTTCTCGGCGGTGAAGAGTTCGGGAAACAGGCGGACGAGGAGCCGGGCGGCAAAGTTGCCCACGGAGAGGCTCTGCTGCACGATCTCACGCACCTCCTTGTCAGACAGCAGGTAGGGAGAAGGCACCGGGAAGTCAGGCGAGGGGACCACCAGTTCGTCCAAGGGGATCTTGCAAAAGTCCTTGCTGCTCCTCTCGGGGGGCAGTGGGGGCCCCTCAAACTCCTCCCGGAACCTCTCGGGGTTGATTGCATAGCTGGTCAGATCTCTGCACTCAGGGCCTGGCACGTGGACCTTGCGCTGCTGCTGGTAGGAGCGCCTCTGCTCCGTGTCCCGGCGCCGGCAGCGCTCATCCAGTTTGCCCACGAACTCCAGGGTCCAGACGCGGTCGTTTTTGGCGCGCGGGTAGAGCAGCTGCACGTAGTGGCGGATGAGCTTGATGCGGGACGGATCCAGCTGCTTCTTGCCCAGGGAGCCGCTGCAGTTGTACTGCTTACGCAGGTTCTCGTGCGTGAAGAGCTCGGGGAACAGGTGCACCAGCAGGCGCGAGGCGAAGTTGCCGATGGACAGGCTGCTCTCGTAGATGCTGCGCAGCTGCTCCTTGCTGAGCAGGCAGTCGGCGCCGGGCACCTCGAAGTCGGGCTGGGGGATCTCTAACTTGTCGAAGTCGATGGGCACCAGCCAGATCTTCTTGGAGCGGCGGCCCGGCCGCTCACCCTCGAAGCTGTCCTCCACCTTGACCACTGAGATGTCGTCGGGCAGACTGGAGGAGTCATAGCAGTCATCGCGCGGGGCGTCACCTTCACTGCCCGCGTCCAGCCCTAGGCCCTCGAGCTCGTCGTTGATGCGCTGGGCGCACTGCTGCAGCCAGGCCTCCTCCTCCTGCATGTCGGGGAAGTAGATCTCTGTGTAGTTGCGAATGATCTGGAGCCGCTGCGGGTCCAGCTCCTGCTTTCCACCATCCCCGTAGCAGCTGTACTGTTCACCCAGCTTGCGGTGGTCGAAAAGCTCGGGGAAGAGCCGGTGGAGGAGGAAGACTGCAAACTCGCCTGGTGAGGAGGCTTCATCCAGGAACTCGGTGAGGTCCTGCGTGTCCACCACGTGGTCTGAGGCGATGGTGCTGCTCCGGTCCAGAGACAGGGCCTCCTCCTGGTCTTTGTTGTCCAGGAAGTGGCCGGGGTCCACCTGCTCTGCCTCAAAGAAGCTGGCGACCTGGCCACTGGGCTGGCTGTCCTCCATTTCCCGCTGGGCCCAGAAGCGGCTGAAGAAGTCGTTCAGCTGGGGCAGGCACTCGGCCTGCCACACGGCCGTGTCCTTCACCGAGGGGTAGTAGACCTCCACGTAGTTGCGGATGAGCTGCAGGTGCAGCGACTCCAGCTTGCGCTTGGCCGCAAAGCCGCAGGCACTGCAGCCTCGGGAGAAGTCCACGTCGCTGAAGAGCTCGGGGAAGAGCTGCACCAGCAGGCGGCAGGCCAGGTCCCCCCCGGACAGGCTCTGGTCCGCGATTTGCTTGAGCTCCGCAGCTGTGAGCTGGTACTCAGGGGGCGGCTGGAATTTGGCCACCATCTCAGTGGGGCTCACCTGCTTCTTGATGCGACTCACCTCCAGGGAGAGCAGGTCCACCTTGCTGTGCAGCTGGGACATGTTGGACGTGAGGGTGTTGAGCATGTAGAATATCTTCTGGATCAGGAAGTAGATGTTGGGGTCACTGTCAGTGCCTGCCCCGGTGCTGCCAGAGTCCCGCTTCTGTGGCTCATTCAGGAGCCGCAGCGATGAGGGGCTGTTGCTGGCGTTTGCCTTCTCGAAGAGCTCGTACACGTTTAGCAGGTCCCCTGAGGGAGGATTCTTCTTCTCCATGATCTTGTGCGAGATGCCATACAGAGGCTTCTTGTAGGAAGGGGCAGTGGCATCGTTGCAGGGCTCCTCCTCTCCTGGCCACACAGAGCCCAGGCTCCTGCCCCTGCTGGCCTGCTCGCCATTGCCTTGGCAGGGCGAGCTGTTCTCACGGTTCCGCATGCCTGCTAGGAGAGCCTGCAAAACAAAAATCATTTCCCAGAGCGTTAGGAGGGTGCTGTGGTTTATGACACTAAACAAGCGTCTGTGTGGCACACAGAGGGGCCAAGGTCAACCTTGGGAGCATGTGAGAAACTGATTCCTCACCCTGAATCACTCTGTCAGCCAAGGATGCACCACTGATACAAACCTGCATCTCCACCACCCCAAACCCGCTGCTCTCCCCACTCCCCGAGAAAACACTCTGGCTGGGCCCAGGGAGGCTTTGTGCTCTTGCAGGACACCAGCACTGGACTTCCTGCCCATCAGAGGGCTGACACTGATGTTGGCAATACCGGGTAAGAACTCTGCAAGAAACAGGAGGGAGAGCACAGGAAGGCGACGGGCTTGTGCAGCTCCTGGCCATAGACAGGTCACCTCATGGACCCATGCCTTGGTCTGCTCTCAGGAAGGGACAGAGATTCCTACCTATGGTAGCTCCCAAAGGCAGCAGTGTGTCCTTTCAGCCTGCAGCCTTTGGGAGAGCAGGCATGCCTTCTCAGGAAGGCTCCTCTGAGATGCACGGTAGGAGCAGATGAGAACTGCACTGTGGAGAGCAGCTGTCTGATGCCAACTCCACCACTGCCTGAAATCACATCTTAGACCAGAAAAGGCTGGCCCAGAACTCTCTGGACTATGCAACTGTGAGACAGTAGAAACAACCCCCCGTTTCTGAAAAATCAACAAGTATATAAACTGTGTTATATTCATACAATGGAATATTACTCAGCAATAAGATACTAATTATTGATACAGTACACAAAGTACTCATGATAAATCTCAAAATAAATCACAAAAAAGAGGCCACCGTGTATGATTCAATTTGTGTATATACAATTCTAGAAAACACAAGCTTGCCTATAACGACAGAAGGCAGACAGTCATTGCCTAGGGATGGCAGGGGAAATTCAATGGGACATGGAGAATGACACGGAGAATGTCAGTGGGTTGATGGATGTTTATCATCACGACTGTGGCTATGGGTTCACTGGTAGACACATGTGTCAAAACATATCAAATTGTATACCTTAAATATGTATCATTCATTGTATTTCAGCCATAATCTAATAAGCCTGTTTTTGACAAATGTTGAATTTGACCCAGACACTTATGGAAATGTGTATTTGAGTTTTAGGAAAGCAGATGAGCTAGTCAGTGAGCACTGGTGGGTGTTGAGGGAGCAGGGAGCTTTTGCTCCCCCTGACAGGCATGTGCCTCGGGCAACTGGGAATGGACAAGAACAAACGGCATCCTGGGATGCTTCTCTCCATGCTTGGGAAGAGTACAGGTGGCTGGGACCAGCCTAGTCCAGCGCTTAAGCTCTAGTGTACATACTGAATCACCTGGGTCTTGCTGGAATGTAGAGTGTGAACCCTGGGCCTGCATCTCTAACAAGTTCCTGGGTGCTGTGGCTGCTGTCCATCCTCTCTGAGTAGCCAGGGCCTGGCAGTCAGTGTTTGCTCTCAGCTTATCTCATCTGGGCAGATAAGGGTTATTAGAAAGTTTTCAGGTAACCAATGCCCGCATAAAACAGGGCAAGAGGTGTTTTTCTCTGCAGCCTCAACCGATGTAGGGAAAAGAGACAACCTCAAGAAGTGAGGCTTCATACAGCAAGTGAGCAATATGGGGCTGAGAATAGGTAGATACAGGGGGAATGGAAACCAGGAGTCCAAATAAACAGAAAACTTTCATCCTTCTGAACCTTCTATGTGTTCTTTTTCATTTAATTAATGAACGGCTGGGCGTGGTGGCTCACGCCTGTAATCCCAGCACTTTGGGAGGCCAAGATGGGTGGATCTCCTGAGTGCAGAAGTTCTGCCAGCCTGGGCAACATGGCGAAACACTGTCTCTACTAAAAAAATACAAAAAAGGCCGGGCGCGGTGGCTCAAGCGTGTAATCCCAGCACTTTGGGAGGCTGAGACGGGCGGATCACGAGGTCAGGAGATCGAGACCATCCTGGCTAACACAGTGAAACCCCGTCTCTACTAAAAAATACAAAAAACTAGCTGGGCGCGGTGACGGGCGCCTGTAGTCCCAGCTGCTCGGGAGGCTGAGGCAGGAGAATGGCGTAAACCCGGGAGGCGGAGCTTGCAGTGAGCCGAGATAGTGCCACTGCACTCCAGCCTGGGCGACAGAGCGAGACTCCATCTCAAAAAAAAAAAAAAAATACAAAAAAATTAGCCAGGCACAGTAGCGTGCATCTGTAGTCCCAGTTACTTGGGAGGTGAAGTAGGAGGGTAACTTGAGCATGGGAGATGGAGGCTGCAGTGAGCTAAGATCTTGCCACTGCACCCCAGCCTGGGTGACAGAGTGAGACCCCATCTCAATAATAATTAATGAATTACTTCCTAGACTCTCTCTTTCGGATAATAGAATAATCTGACTCATAGTAGAGAAATGTTAATACTTCTCTTGTGCCCCCATGAGGACAACCATGCAAAAGAAAAACCACTCCTTTAGTGACCTTATAAAGGGACTCATAAGTACATTAGTTATCACAGAGCTGCCAATACTGCCTTCAGGGTTTGTGTGTGTATATACATATATACACACTCATATATATATATCAGCAAATGGTCAGTGGCAACTGGCCCTCGTGGCCCCCACTCCCCACCCCTCCCCTCTACAGCACTCCCCAGAAGCAGAGGATCAAGGACATACCAGAGTGGAGGCAGCCTGTCAGGGGTGGCCTGCCACCTGCCCCACTCCCTCTGGGGTCTCCTTGCCGAGCTGTCCCCATCCCCATCAAACTGCATGATGGTTGTGGGATGGGACCATGTTGTTCCTGAGTCTATCCCCAGTGCCTGGCAAAGTGCCCAGGGTACAAAAGAGGTCAATGAATTTATGTCAACCACACATGTGGATAAAGCAGGGCAAAGTGTTCCACCATTCTCAAATACATCTTAAGAAAAGTGAGGCCAGGTGCAGTGGCTCACACCTGTAATCCCAGTAGTCTGGGAGGCTGAGGCAGGGGATCTCAAGCCCAGGAGTTCAAGACCAGCCTGGGCAACATGGTGAAACCCCATCTCTACAAAAATAAGCTAGGAGTGGTGGTGTGTGCCTGTAGTCTCAGCTACTCGGGAGGCTGAGGTAGGAGGATTGCTTCAGCCTGGGAGGTTGAGGCTTCGTGAGCTGAGATCACGCCACTGCACTCCAGCCTGGGCAACAGAGCAAGACCCTGTTTCAGAAAGAAAAAAAAAGAAAAGGAAGCTGTCCTGATAAGAGCAGTGGCAGAGAGGTATGAAGGTAGGGCTAAGAACTCAGCTCAATCAGCAAGCATCCTTGTTTGTAACCTTATAAGCCTCACCTTCTTGTGTATAACTCAGGGTAAATCATGGTACCTGTCCCACAGGGTGGTTGTGAAGATTTAACAAGACAGTGCACATACAGCACTGATCTGTCTGAATCACAGTAAGTGCTTAAAAAATACTTATGGCCAGGTGTGGTAGCGCATGCCTGTAATCCCAGCATTTTGGGAGGCCGAGGCGGTTGGATCACTTGAGGTCAGGAGTTTGAAACTAGCCTGGCCAACATGGTGAAACCCCATCTCTACTAAAAATACAAAATTAGTTGGGTGTGGTGGCACATGCCTGTAATCCTAGCTATTTGGGAGGCTGAGGCAGGAGAACTGCTTGAACCTGGGAGGTGGAGGTTGCAGTGAGCCAAGACCATGCCACAGCACTCTAGCCTGGGCAACAGGAACTCTGTCTCAAAAATAAATAAATAAAAATTTATTATTACAATATGATGTATTATTACATAATGCTATTCCCAAGCCATGGCAGAGGTACTTCTGTAGGGGACTATTATTAAGGTAGTTGTAATGACACTCTCAACCTGTACACTGAGAAGGACTTTCCCACAGTGCCTCAGGGTAAGTCGCGCATGGAAGGCACTTCTTAGAGTCTATTTGTCCTAAAGGCTGGGAATTTAAGCCCTTTATGTTTCTTCTGTTCTGCTATCTGGCATTATTTGTTTAAAAAAGAAAGAAAAGAAAACATATACACACATCAGAAAGGAAGGGGTGGAGATAACTGACAACCTTTACCCCAGTGCAGTGTTTCAAATTGTAGGTTAGCAGATGATAACTGATTCTGGTGGATCGTGACCAACATTAAGAAGAGGGAGAGGCCGGGCATGGTGGCTCACGCCTGTAATCCCAGCACTTTGAGAGGCCGAGGTGAGCAGATCACTAGGTCAGGAGATTGAGACCATCCTGGTTAATGCAGTGAAAACCCCATCTCTACTAAAAATACAAAAAATTAGCTGGGAGTGGTAGCACACGCCTGTAGTCCCAGCTACTCGGGAGGCTGAGGCAGGAGAATCTCTTGAACCTGGGAGGCGGAGATCACAGTGAGCCGAGATGGCACCACCACACTCCAGCCTGGGCGACAGAGCATGTCAAAAAAAAAAAAAGGAAAAGAAAAAAAGAAGAGGGAGGGATTAGTCACTAGGGAGGCTTAGGTGGGAGGATCACTTGAGTCTTGGAGGTGGAGGTTGCACTTAGCTGTGATTGCACCACTGCACCACAGCTTGGGCAACAGAGTGAGACCCTGTCTCCAAAAAAAAAAAAAAGAGGGAGGGAATGAGGAAATAAGAAAGCAAAAAGAGTAGAGAAATATCAAAGTGTACTGCACAAAGTAAATCAATTTAGGAGTTTTGTTTCATTACTATGTGTATGTCTACATATTTATTTACAAATTCATACATGTAAGTTGTATTGATCTATAAGGTGATTTATAACCGTGGGTCACTGTGGAAAACCACTGCCCTAACAAACTCAAAGTGCCTTATTTGCTAATTCCTGTAGAATGTAAAGTAAAAGTTTTGGCAATTTATTCACTATTAAATTCTATCACACTAAAATAATTTTAGAGGTCCCACAGACTATAAGATTACTATAAGGTTTACCAATAGAGAGAAATTTGGGTTTGAAGTACTAACAATTACAAATCATAACTATATTAGGAGTGATTTTAGAAAAGGAGGCTTTCCTTTAAAGCAAGGCTCCATTAGCACATTTAAAATAGAATTTCCTACAGAAAGAGATCATCAGAAACTTACATAGCATCCAGCAAGAGTACATGTTCTAGAGGGAGACTTGCCCTAATTAATACCCAGGGGAGAAATGAGTACAGGGAAGTTTCTGGTGAATTATTTGAATACCAACAACACACACAAGATTTGACTCCCCCACATTCCTACAGCAGGCGGGAGGCAAGAGTAGGTTGAAACTGGGAAACCCCCCATAACTCTCAATATTCAGCCTCATTAATACAAACATTTCCGTTTCCGCCAAGCATGTTAGAAACACTGCCGTCAATAGAAACATTTTTGGCTACACTGCTTGAATAAAAAATGTCAGTGTCCCAGTAGAGGGCAATATTCACTCCCAGAAACCTTGGGTACACAATTCAACACACAACACAACACAAGCACTGAAGAGAAGGTTCTTAGATATTCCCACACTGGTGTCCTGTCAGCTCAGTGCTCCAATTAATTCCACAAATGCTGCCAAGGCGGCAATGGGCTGGCTGCATTTGTGGCTGATGATAAAATCTCGGCTCAGCTGTCTAGGAGTATCAAGAAATCTTTAAATCTGTGCTACTTGGCACTGGGTAGGACTGGCTGACACGTTTCCAATTCTCTGAGGCTCGTCTTCCAACCATATGGGAACTCTGCTGTACAGCTCAGGCTCTGCAATGCCAGCGTCTAGCCCGGATCTTGATCAGGGCGTTTCATTCAACCACCAGCATCGACAGAACCCAGAGAGAATGCCCAAATCTCTCAGCTGGAGAATCTGACTGAACAAAAAGAAGCTGATGTTGGGTTGCAAGTGAGGAGTAAATAGACTATTTAGGGAGATTTCAGGTGTCCATGCCCAGTGACATCCCAGGGAGTGAGTCACCCTGGAGATGCTCCAAGTACTACACGTCTTCATCGGGACCCCAAATCCAAGAGCAGTCACTGAATTTAGTTAATGAGTAAGTGGCTCAAAAGTGCCCTGAGAGGCAGCACACTGGAACACACAGAAAGCAGCAGGGCTTGGGGAAGCAGGGAGGCTATGTGAAACAGTAGTCAGGGGGACTGGGGTTGGCATCTCCCTCCTGGAATCACAGTCGCAAGAATGATGCTTACCACTTTCATTTTCAACAGAATTATTTTCATCATCATCATCAAATTTTTTTTTTTGAGACAGGATCTCACTCTTGTTGCCCAGGCTGGAGTGCAGTGGTGTGATCTTGGCTCACTGCAAGCTTCACCACCGCCCCCCAACCCCCTGGGGTTAAGTTATCCTCCCACCACAGCCTTCCGAGTAGTTGGGACCACAGGCGCACACCACCATGGTCAGTTAATTTTTTTTTTTGTATTTTTAGTAGAGACCCTGCACTTATTTTCTGTCCTGGGTATTAACTAGGGCAGGTCTCCCTCTAGAACATGTACTCTTGTTGCACAGTATATGAGTTTCTAATGATCTCTTTCTGCACAAAATCCTATTTTAAATGTGCTCACCATGTTGTCCAGGCTGGTCTAGAACTCTTGAGCTCCAGCAATCTGCCCACCTTGGCTTCCCAAAGTGTTTAATTACAGGTGTGAGCCACCACACTCGGCCAAAACAAATTTTTTTTTTTTTTTTTAAATTAAATAAGAGACAGGGTTGCACTAAGTTGCCTGTGTTTACAGGCGTGATCCCACTACTGATGAGCAGGGGAGTTCTGACATGGGCCGGTTCACCCTCCTCAGGCAACCCAGTGGTAACCCTCACTAAGTTCAGCATTAATATAGTGACCTCCCAGGATCAAGCCAGACACAATCTCTGCTCTCGTGGCTCTTACTCTGTGGGTCATCCTTCTGCTGCCAACACTATATGGTAAGGGTGAAGGATGTGCTAAGATGGCTGAAGAAACAAGATTCTGGGGAAGATAAAGCAACTATAATGAAGGGAAAAGAGGAAGACCAGAAGACCTAGCAAGACACGAGTGCACCTAAGGCTTCTCATGCATCTTACAAATATCCCGGTATCCCACCAGCATGATGTCTGAGTGCCCAGTTCGGAATCACGCAGGCTTGGTAGTGCTAACTTCTCTGAGCCTCACGAAAACGGGAATGTACCTATCTGCGATACTTGTTGAGAGACTTAAGAATCCTCAGCTCATACCACAGTAACTGACACTCACAAGGTGTTCCATGCATTTGCACTGCATGAGATGGCATTTCCATTTTCTAAATGAAAAACAAACCACAATGACATTTTAGAATTTAAAAAAAATAAACAAAAAACCCTGGGAGAACAAAGCTAACCTCTGCCTGGCATACGGCTCTTGAACACTGCCCCACTTCTGTGAACAAAAAGATGATTACCAATAAAAACTTTGGCTTCGCACCTCCCACATCTGCTATATTTGGCTACGAAGCCCTCTCCAACAGAGGTGCCAAATAAGTCTTTATACAGCCCTTTGTTAGATTTTTTGAGGGAGGTTTTTTCTTCTAAGCATTGTACTAAATGTCACTCATAAAACAAGCTGTCAACATTGATAGATGCCTGCCTGTGACGTGCATCAGGGCTCCCCACTTTGCCCTCCTGCCCTTTCCTTGGGGCAGGAGAGAGAAGACAGGAGATGGTTTATGCCCTGAGTAGATGGTGCCCAGGCCTGGGTGTCCTCAAGGGCATCAGGTGACCTCCCTTGATGGAGTCATGCTGATTTCATTCTGATAAATGTAGAGGGAGGCAGCTGAATGCTGGTCATGGGGTTGAGGGCTGGAGATGGGAGCTCAGAGGCAGTAAACAAACATTTCTTTTTTCTTTCTTTCTTTTTTTTGTAGACAGAGTCTCACTCTGTCACCCAGGCTGGAGTGCAGTGGTGCAATCTCGGCTCACTGCAAGCTTCACCTCCCGGGTTCACGCCATTCTCCTGCCTCAGCCTCCCGAGTAGCTGGGACTACAGGCGCCCGCCACCACACCCGGCTAATTTTTTGTATTTTTTAGTAGAGACGGGGTTTCACCGTGTTAGCCAGGATGGTCTCGATCTCCTGACCTTGTGACCGCCCACTTCGGCCTCCCAAAGTGCTGGGATTACAGGCTTGAGCCACTGTGCTCAGCCCAGTAAATAAACATTTCTAAAGGCTGACATGGAGCATGCCCCGTGCTGTGTCCTCATGTGGGCGATCTCAGTGATCCACAACAGCCCAGCGAGGCGGGCAGTGTCACCCCTTGTGATGGTGGAAGAACCTGAGTCTTGGTGATCTGCCCCTAGTCTGACCCGACTCTCTTGCTTGTTCTGGTATTTTAGCATGCTGGTAGTGATATGGGAGGGGGCTATGGAAGTGCCGGGTAGAGAAGGGCGCGTCCCCGGGCTAGGGCTTCACCCTCAGGCCTGTGCCCATAGACCTAGGTGAGGACAAGCACTCCTGCCTTCGCACCCAAATGTTGCATTTTCCAAGACCACCCTGGCCCGCCACGCCTCCGTTTCTATCCTGTGCCTATAGAAATCCCCAAGACCCTAGCAGGCAGGCACACAAACGGCTGGATGTCGAGAGGAGGGGATCAGTGGAAGAAGATACAAGCAGCTGGACGTCTACAGAAACACATGGGTGGAAGAACACACAACTGGGTGGACGTCGACAGGACGTCAGGAGCACACCGACAGGCACAAGCATGATGGCAGGTCACTGACCGGCAGAACAACGTGGAGTTTGGCCGGGGCAGCAGGATGAGGGCCAAATCAGAACCACCAGCTGGTCCAGAGAATTATGAAAAAATAAAATAGTGATCGCTTTGTTTTTTTGAGATGAAGTCTCAGGAGTCTCGCTCTGTCACCCAGGCTAGAGTGTTAGTGGTGTGATCTTGGCTCACTACAACCTCTGCTTCCTGGGTTCAAGTGATTCTCCTGCCTCAGCCTCCGAAGTAGCTGGGATTACAGGCACACACCACCACACCAGGCTAATTTTTGTGTTTTTAGCAGACATGGGTTTCGCCATGTTGGCCAGGCTGGTCTGGAACTCCTGACCTCAGGTGATCCGCCTGCCTCAGCCTCCCAAAGTGCTGGGATTACAGGCGTGAGCAACCACACGCAGCCTAATGGTTGCTTTAAACTACTAGGTTCTGGAGTAGTTCTGTGCTACGTAACATAACATAGCACAAGTGAACTTTCAGATACGCTAAACTTTCTCTTCCATGTCCCGAACTCTGGCTTTACTTGAAAACTTGAAGTGAGTTTGCAGAACTGATCACAAACAGAAATGTAATGTGACACAGAGAAAAATATTTTTAGGTGTTCCTTTAGGTGATCACAAACAGAAATGTAATGTGACACAGAGAAAAATATTTTTGGAGGTTCCTTTAGGAAATTAACATACTGCTTGTCAAACTTCTCATCACTTCCAGCGTAACCTCTAGGAATCTAACCTACAGAAACACTCATACAGTCACTGTGTTGATGTATGGGGATGTTTTCCCGGCATTACTTGTAATAATATAAAATTGGAAAACATCTAAATGTCAATCACAAAGGAAAAGGATAATAAAGTATGGTTAAGCTATTCCACTAGCTAGTCTTATAGCTTTCATCTGCCGCAGCAGATCACAGATCAGATTTGTGGGTTTTCATCTAGTTATTACTTACTGCACTAGAAACTGCCATCCACGCATGAAACTTGCCCAGATCACAAGGTATGCAGCAAGTGGCAGGGTCAGGCAGTCAGAGTCGAGGGTGGAATATTTCTAATTATTCCTTTATTAAAAATTATCAGCCAGGCACGATGGTTCATGCCTATAATCCCGGCACTTTGGGAGGCTGAGGCAGGAGGAATGCTTGAGCCCAGGAGTTCCAGACCAGCCTGGGCAACATGGCCAAACCCCAACTTTACAAAAAAAACGACCCCAGAAAACAAAATTACCTGGGTGTGGTGGTGCGTGCCTGCAGTCTCAGATATTTGGGAGGCTGAGGTGGGAAGATCCACTGAGCCCAGGGGGTTGAGGCTGCAGTGAGCCGTGGTCACACCACTGCACTCACCCTGGGTGACAGAGCAAGACCGTGCCTCAAAAAAAATACTCATAGATATTTAAAAAAAAAAAAAATCAACATTTTTTTCTGGACATTATAGATTTTTTTAAAATGTCTCATTTAACTATTAATTATGATACTCCAAAACTAGAAGCAACCCAAAATGTCTGTCAGCTGATGAATGGATAAACAAAAGGTGAGGCTGGGCTCTGTGGCTCACGCCTGTAATCCCAACACTCTGGGAGGCTGAGGCGGGAGATCCCTTGAGGCTAGGAGTTTGAGACCAGACTTGGCAACACAGCGAGACCCTATCTTGGGAAAAAAAAAAAAAAAAAGCATCTATACAATGGAATATTATTTAGCCATGAAAGAAGACGAAGGGCTTCAGGTTTCTGGTCCAGCATGGAAGGAGCTTGAACGTTGGCCCTCCATCCTAACTACAAGGAAAAAGCTGAACAAACTGAAAAAATCAACATGTTTTCTTAGATCCATAAGACTGGTAAGGTCACAGGGCAAACCACTGCCCCCAGACTTGGCGAAAGAGATGGGTGAATACAGAGACTCCCAGCTTACCATAGCAGACACCCGAGAGCAGACTTCCACAGGAACCAGGGCGAGGGCAGGGAAACCTGAACTGCAGCTGAGGAGCCGCTGGAGATGCAGTGTGGACAAGTCTGAGAGTTAAAATCTCCAGGGGTACCCAAGCAGCACGGGTCCCACACTTTTGTGGGTTCCACTGAGAGGTGAAGCCAGCTGGGCTTCTGGGTCAGGTGGGGACTTAGAGAACTTTTCTGTCTAGCTAGAGGATTGTAAACACACCAATCAGCACTCTGTGTCTAGCTAAAGGATTGTAAACACACCAATCAGCACTCTGTGAAACCGCACCAATCAGTACGCTGTGTCTAGCTAAAGGATTGTAAATGTACCAATCAGCACTCTGTAAAAATGCACCAATCAGTGCTCTGTGTCTAGCTAAAGGATTGTAAATGCACCAATCAGCACTCTGTAAAAATGCACCAATCAGTGCTCTGTCTAGCTAAAGGATTATAAATGCACCAATCAGCACTCTGTAAAAATGCACCAATCAGTGCTCTGTCTAGCTAAAGGATTATAAACGCACCAATCAGCACTCTGTAAAATGGACAAATCAGCAGGACGTGGGCAGGGCCAAATAAGGGAATGAAAGCTGGCCGCGAGCCAGCAGCAGCAACCCACTCGAGTCCTTTTCCATGCTGTGGAAGCTTGATTATTTTGCTCTTCACAATAAACCTTGCTGCTGCTCATTCTTTGGGTCTGCACTACCTTTATGAGCTGTAACACTCACCAAAAGGGTCTGCGGCTTCATTTCTGAAGTCAGCGAGACCATGAACCCACCAGGAGGAACAAACAACTCTGGACGTGCCACCTTTAAGAGCTGTACTCACTGTGAAGGTCTGCAGCTTCACTTGTGAAGTCAGCGAGGCCATGAACCCACAAACCCACCAGAAGGAATAAACTCCCGACACGTCTGAGCATCTGAAGGAACAAACTCCGGACACACCATCTTTAAGAGCTGTAACACTCACCACAAGTGTCCGCAGCTTCATTCCTGAAGTCAGCAAGACCAAGAACCCACCAGAAGGAATAAATTCTGGATACACTACCTCCAAGAACCCTATCAGGTTCTCACAGTGAATATTAGAGAAAAATTCCCTTCTACTTCTGGCAGGTGGAGAGGAAAGGGAACCAATTTGAAATATCAGAGCATTCTCTTTTCTTTTTCTTTTTTATTTTTTTTGAGACAAGATTCTTGCTCTGTCACCCAGGCTGGAGGGCAGTGGCATGATCTCGGCTCACTGCAAGCTCCGCCTCCCAGGTTCACGCCATTCTCCTGCCTCAGCCTCCCGAGTAGCTGGGACTACAGGTGCCTGCCACCTCGCCCGGCTAGTTTTTTTTGTATTTTTAGTAGAGACAGGGTTTCACTGTGTTAGCCAGGATGGTCTCGAGCTCCTGACCTTGTGATCCACCCGCCTGGGCCTCTCAAAGTGCTGGGATTACAGGCGTGAGCCACCGCGCCAGGCCGCCTTCTCTTTTCTTAAGGCTTACCCTCGGGGGAACTATTTAACGTGAGCTAAACCTGCAGGGGTTTTATCAGAGCCTAACTGACAGGAAGGGAGATACCCAACTCTAGCTCCAGCCTTCTACCTGGAGGAAAAGAAACACCTAACATCAGCCCACTTGACTCATCCTGTCCCACTGAAGGGAGGAACGGAGGAACAAAGAAGTCCAAGTGAAGTTCACAGTCCAGAGATCCAGGGCTGCTAAAAGACTGAGACCTGGCCAAGTGCATGCTGGTAATGCCAGCACCCCAGGAGGCTGAGGCGGGCAGATCACGAGGTCAAGAGATGGAGACCATCCGACCATCCTGGCCAACACGGTGAAACCCTCTCTCTACTAAAAATACAAAAACTACCTGTGCATGGTGGCGCGCACTTGTAGTCCTAGCTACTTGGGAAGCTGAGGCAGGAGAATCGCTTGAACCCGGGAGGTGGAGGTTGCAGTGAGCCAAGATCACATCACTGCACTCCAGCCTGGAGACAGAGCAAGACTCAGCCTAAAAAAAAGAAAAAAAAAAACACGGAGACCAAATCCAGGACTGGAGAATGCTGCTCTCTCCCTTCCTTCCTCTCCTCCAACATTACTGAAGGACTATTCACAGGAGTTCCTTGTACTCAGGATACCATGTCTGCTTATTAAGAAAAAACTGGCTGGGCACGGTGGCTCTTGCCTGTAATCCCAGCACTTTGGGAGGCCAAGGTGGGCAGATCACAAGGTCAAGAGATTGAAACCATCCTGGTCAACACAGTAAAACCCTGTCTCTACTAAAACTACAAAAATTAGCTGGGCATGGTGGTATGCGCCTGTAGCCACAGCTACTAGGGAGGCTGAGGCAAGAGAATTGCTTGAACCCAGGAGGCGGAGGTTGCAGTGGGCCGAGATCATGCCGCTGTACTCCAGCCTGGGTGACAGAGCAAGACTCCATCTCAAAAAACAAAAAACAAGAAAGAAAAAAAACCTACAAGGCTGGGCCAGTAATCCCAGCACTTTCAGAGGCGAGGCGGGTGGATCACTTGAGGTCAGGAGTTTGAGACCAGCCTGGTCAACATGGCAAAACCCCGTCTCTACTAAAAATACAAAAATCAGCGAATGCCTGTAATCGTAACTACTTGGGAGGCTGAGGCAGGAGAATCACTTGAATCTGGGAGGTGGAGGTTGCAGTGAGCAGAGACAGCACCACTGTACTCTAGCCTGGGTAAGAAAGTGAGACTCTATCTCAAAAAAAAAAAGGGAAAAGAAAAAACTACAAGGCATACTAAGACCAAACCAGACTCACAGGTGGTAGGGATGCTGGAATTATCAAACAGAGAATGTGAAACAACTATGATTAATATGTCAAGGACTCCAATGGCTAAAGTAGACAACATGCAAGAATAGATGGTCGGCTGGTTGCAAGCACTTTGGGAGGCCGAGGCGGGCGGATCATGAGGTCAGGAGTTTGAGACCAGCCCGACCAACATGGTGAAACCCCATCTCTACTAAACATACAAAAATTAGCTGGGCATGGTGGCATGCACCTGTAATCCCAGCTACTCAGGACGCTGAGGCAGGAGAATCGCTTGAATCTGGGAGGTAGAGGTTGCAGTGAGCTGAGATCGTGCCACTGCACACTCCAGCCTGGGTGACAGAGCAAGATTCCATCTCAAAAAAAAAAAAAACAAAAACAGATGGTCAAGGGACACACAAATGAAAATACTTTTTTTTTTTTTTTAGAGACAGGGTCTTGCTATGTTGCCCAGGCTGGTCTTAAACTCTGGGCTCAAGAGATCCTCCCACCTCAGCCTCCCAAAGTGCTGGGATTACAAACATGAGTCACCACAGTCGGCCTGAAATTCTAAGAAACAATAAAAAAGAAATGCTAGGTATAAAAAAAACACTGTAATAGAAATGAAGAGTTTTTTTTTGTTTAGAGACAGGTTCTTGCTTTGCCCCCCGCCCCCGGCTAAAATACAGTGGTGCAATCTTGGCTCACTGCAGCCTCAAACTACTGGCCTCAAGCAATCCTCCTGCCTCAGCCTCCTAAGTAGCTAGCTAGGACTATAGTCATGTGCCACTACACCCAGCTAGAAGAATCCTTTTGATGGATTTTTTGGTAGGCTGGACATGGCTGAAAAAAGAAATCTCTGAGTTTGAGGATATCTTAATAGATACCTCAAAAACAGAAAAGCAAAGAGAAAAAGGACTGGAAAAATTGAACAGACTGACCAAGAACTGTGGGACAACTACAAAAAGTGTTACAAAGGGTGGTACATATACACCATGGGAATACATGGAAAGACAGAAAGGAATAGAAGAAATATTTGAAACTACAATGACTGAGAATGTCCCCAAATTAAGGTAAGATACCAAACCACAGATCTAAGAGGTTCAGAGAACAGCAAACATGATACACAAAAACAAAACAAAACAAAACAGTCCACTATACCTAGGCATATTGTTTTCAAACTATAGAAAATCAAAGATTAAAAAAAAAATCCTGAAAGAAGTAAGGTGGGGAACAAAACACTTTACCTATAGAGGAGCAAAGATAAGAATTACACCGACATTCTCCTTAGAAACTGTGCAAGCAAGAAGGAAGGGGACTGACATTCAAATACAGTAAGTGGCAGGATGCAAAAGCAACATACAAAAACCAGGAGTATTTCTATGTGCTGAAATTGAACAATCTGAAAAAGAAATCAAGAAAGTAATATAATTTACGATAGCTACACATAAAAATAAATTATCTAGGAATTAATTTAACCAAAGAAGTGAAAGATCTCAGCCAGACGCAGTGGCTTATGCCTGTAATCTTACCACTTTGGGAGGCTGAAGCTGGCTGATCATCTGAGGTCCGGAGCTGGAGACCAGCCTGGCCAACACTTTGGAAGGCCGAGGCAGGTGAATTACTTGAGGTCAGGAGTTTGAGGTCAGCCTGGCCAACACAGTGAAACCCTATCTCTACTAAAAATACAAAAATTAGCCAGGTGTGGTGGTGCCCGCCTGTAATCCCAGCAACTTAGGAGGCTGAGGCAGGAGAATCGCTTAAACAAGGAGGCAGAGGTTGCAGTGAGTTGAGCGCATGCCACTTCACTCCAAACCTGGGCCACACAGCAAAACGCCATCCATCCAACAATCAATCAATCAATTAAAAATAAAAATGAAATGCCCACAATAGGCAAATCATTAGAAAGTACAGTAGTGATTGTCAGGAGCTGGAAAAGTAGGGAATGAGGAGCTACTGCTAATGGGCAGGGACTCTTTGTAAGGTTGTAAAAATGTCCTAAAATTGCATAACTCTGTGAATATACTAAATACCATTAAACTAGTGCTGAGCGCAGTGGCTCACACCTGTAATCCCAGAACTTTGGGAGGCCAAGGCCAGCAGACCACTTGAGGTCAGGAGTTCGAGACCAGCCTGGACCAACATGGTGAAACCCCATCTCTACAAAAAATAAAAAATTAGTCAGGCGTGGTGGTCCACGCGTGTAATCCCAGCTGCTCAGGAGGCTGAGGTGGGAGAATCGCTTGAGCGCAGGAGGCAGACGTTGCAGTGAGCTGGGATTGCGCCACTGCATTCCAGCCTGGGTGACAGAGTGAGACTCTTGTCTCAGACAAAAAAAAATAATAATAAACCCACACATTAAACTATGTAACTTAAACTGGTGAAAGGCATAGTATGTGAATTATATCTTAATAAAGTTGTTTTGGGCCCGATGCGGTGGCTCACACCTGTAATCCTAGCACTTTGGGAGGCTGAGGCAGGCGGATCACCTAAGGTTGGGAGTTCAAGACCAGCTGACCAAAATGAAGAAACCCCATCTCTACTAAAAATACAAAAATTAGCCAGGTGTGGTGGCACACACTTGTAATCCCAGCTACTCGGGAGGCTGAGGCAGGA
>NW_012116821.1:9360054-9375282 GCF_000951035.1 Colobus angolensis palliatus | reverse complement strand
AGCAAGACTCCGTCTCAAAAAAAAAAAAAAAAAAAAGAGTTAGCACACACACACAAAAAAACTTGAATAAATAAGATAGTAAATAAAAGTATCACTCATCTCCAAGCACAGTGGCTCATGCCTGTAATACCAGCACTTTGGGAGGCCAAGGCGGGCAGATCACCTAAGGTCAGGAGTTCAAGACCAGCTTGGCCAACATGGAGAAACCCCATCTCTACTAAAAATACAAAACTAGCTGGGCGTGGTGGCACATGCCTATAATCTCAGCTTCTCGGGAGGCTGAGGCAGGAGAATCACTTAAACCCAGGAGGCAGAGGCTGCAGTGAGCTGAGACCGTGCCACTGTACTCCAGCCTGGGCAAGAAGAGCAAAACTCCATCTCAAAAAACAAAACAAAAAAAAACCCAACAAACCTATCACTCAATGTTGCATGATGTGGAATGTAGGTCCTCACTATAAACATGTACATTTAAATCTTGGTTAAAATCTTAGTCTCATCATTATGCAAATTAAAGCCTAACCAAATTCCTAAAACATATAACTTCCCAATTTGTTTGGATCTGCCCTAACATCCAACGGGAGAATTAAAACAAACCAATTAAACAAAGAGTTAGCCGTGCACTATGGCTCACACCTGTAATTCCAGCACTTTGGGAGGCCAAGTCAGGAGGATCACTCGAGGCCAGCAGTTCAAGATCAGCCTGGGCAACATAGTGAGATCCAGTCTCCATTTAAATAAATGAATGATCGATTTAATTTAGGTAAAGACCTGACCTCCAGCTAATGCCCCACTTTTGCAAGAATCAGCTACTATGTCAAGTGTGGTAGGCTTACGTTAACCGTCCTCCCTATCAGCAAGCTCCTGCTTTCCCCCACAAAGCACAGCAAAATAACGCAAAAGCAGCTGCAATGTGAAGGTTCCCTTTACCCACTAGGAATCCAAACACAAACAAGAATTCCAGTTAAAGACAGACACCTTCGAGAAACTGAAGCCAGAGATGGGACAGCTTAAATGAAACCTTCCCATGCCCACGGGTTCAGCAGTTGCTGGGATGCCAAAAGAAGAGGGAGATTCAGCATGGAATCAGAGAGGGTTAGAGCCCAAGCAAAGAGTGACAGTGGCCGGGCCCTTACCTCGGGGATCAGCCGCCTCCTCTTCACGCCAGGGACAGAGTCTAGCAGGCCATCGCTGACCAGCTGCTTTCGTTTACTGGAGTCCTGCAGGGCAGCAAGGACGCTGTCCACAGAGTGCTTCTCCGAAGTCCTGGAATTCACGGAGCAGTCCAGAGCAGCATCTTCGGCCTCTGTCTCCACTTTCACAGTGATACTTTTTAGAACTGTGTCAGAGAAGAAATAGGGCTCAGTGGGAAAAACCAGGGCTGCTCAGAAATCAGCAGGGTTCTCCGAGCAGCAGGGTGTCTGTGGGCCACTCTCTGACACCAGCGTTCAGATAATGATGTCTAGTCATAACAAACCTGCGCTTTCCAACAATGCAATCTTTATCTCACTGCGCTAGTGCTATACAATAAAGCCATGTTCCAAGAGCATTTAGTCCAAATTGGTTTAAACATATTTTTGGGGAGGGAAGGCAGTGGAAGGAGAGAACTAAAATATTATCTTTTTGTGCTTTAAAAAAGTAACTTTTAAAAAGAGACACAAGGTGCTTATAACAAGTGTGTGGGTGGAGGGGGATGGGAACCGGGTAACAAGTGTGAGGGTGGAGGGGACTTTTCACTATATAACTTTGTATATTTTTGGACCATGTGAATGTATGACCTAATCAAAAGTATTCAGTTAAAAACATTTTCTAAAAAGGGCATTTTTTTTTTTTTTACCTTCTTCTACATCTTCGGTGAATTCAGTTGAGTTCATCTTCTATTCCACTAAATAAAAAGACAAAGACAATGTATTGACTTATTGCTTGATTTATTTCTTAATTTTCTCTACCCACAGAAAATCCTCTTACCCTCCCAAGCCCGGCTCTAGGTAACAGAGCAGCACAGCACTGTGGAAGCATGTGTCCTCCTAATCTTGTCTGCAGACACTCAGGAGCTGCCAGACCTTGTGCATCCCTGCTGGGAGCTCTTCTCCAAGACTTAATGTGAGCAGAACATGTCTTATAGCATCCACTGACAGCCACTTACTGAGCCATGGGAACATGACATGAAAATCAAGTCTTAAAAAAGACCCCAATTTTAATTATCTCTTTTAAGTCCATGCTTATAAATTCCAGCCACGAAACAAAGAGGCTGAAGGATGGGGGTTATGGATCCTGAAATCTTAGGACTTCAGGTCATCAAGAGATGAAGGTGGCTACTAGCCAAAACTGGCTACTGAGGACTCAAAATGTGGCTAGTCCAAGGGAGATGTGCTGTAAGTATAAAATACATACCAAATCTCAGACTTAGCTTAATAACAGAAATGCAAAATATCTCACTAATAATTTTTTTTTGTTTTTTAGAGGAAAGGTCTCACTCTTGTTACCCTGGCTGGAGTGCAGTAGCACTATCATCGCTCATTGCAGCCTCTGATTCCTGGCTTCAAGCAATCCTCCTGCTTCAGCCTCTGGAATGGCTAGCCCTACAGGGATCACATGCCACCACACACAGCTAATTTAAGGACATTTTTGTAGAGATGGGGTTTCACTATACTGACCAGGCTGATCTTGAACTCCTCAAGCGATCCTTCCACCTTGGCCTCCCAAAGTGCTGGGATTACACGTGTGAGCCACTGTACCCAGACCTAATAATTGTTTTATATTGATTACATGTTGATATAATATTTTGGACTTACTGGGCTAAACACAATACTTTATTTCATTTATTTATTTATGAAACAGTCTTGCTCTGTCACCAGGCTGGAGTGCAGTGGCACGATCTTGGCTCACTGCAACCTCCGCCTCCTGGGTTCAAGTGATTCTCCTGCCTCAGCCTCCCGGGTAGCTGGGACTACAGGCACGCGCCACTATGCCCAGCTAATTTTTTGTATATTTAGGAGAGATGGGGTTTCACCATGTTGGCCAGGATGGTCTTGATCTTTTTGACCTCGTGATCCACCCACCTCAGCCTCTCAAAGTGCTAGGATTACAGGTGTGAGCCACCGTGCCTGGCCAATACAATACTGTATTAAAACTAATTTTATCTGCTTTTTAAAACGTGGCTACTAGAAAATTTAAAATTACATATGTGGGTCACATTATATTTCTTAGTAGATAGTGTTAGTATAGCCCTTCCTTCAGAAGCAACAAAGAGAAAAAGGTGCTGTGGATTTTTTTTGTTTGTTTTTTGGAGATAGTCTCGCTCTGTTGCCCAGGCTGGAGTGCAGTGGCGTGATCTCGGCTCACTGCAACCTCCGCCTCCCAGGTTCAAGTGCTTCTCCTGCCTCAACCTCCCAAGTAGATAGGACTACAGGCGCATGCCACCGCTCCCAGCAAATTTTTTGTATTTTTAGGAGAGACGAGGTTTCATCATGTTAGCCAGGATGGTCTCAGTCTCCTGACCTCGTGATCCGCCCACCTCAGCCTCCCAAAGTGCTGGGATTTGAGGTGTGAGCCACTGCACCCAGCGGTGCTGTGGATTTTTAAGTGTAGGGCTTTGGAGCTCCACACAGTCTGGTCCAAACAGACCAGGTGAGGGAATTAAGCAAGAAAGGGGGACAGTGCTCTGTTCCAGGCTGCAGGATCTGAAGCAGAACCTGCCCCTGCTCCCACTGCCCCAACTGGAATGGAACTGATACCATGAGGCAAAGTACCACTAAAACAAAACAAACAAAATTATCACTAAGTCTTTGAGATCCCCTGAATACCATGACAGCATGTACATAAATAGTACAAGATACAAAGGTAGTAACATTTGGAGAAGAATATACATTGCAACCTTTAATGTTGACACTAGGGAGTTGTGATCCCCACAACTGATTAAGCTGACTACAAACACAGAGTTCTCATTTTGGTTGAGGATGACTGGAGAGCAGGACCAAGAAGTATCTCTTAAGAAATTTCTGGCTGGGAACGGTGGCTCATGCCTGTAATCCCAGCACTTTGGGAGGCCAAGGTGGGCGGATCACCTGGGGTCAGAAGTTCAACATCAGCCTGACCAACATGGTGAAATCCCATCTCTACTAAAAATACAAAAATTAGCTAGACACAGCGGCGCACGCCTATAGTCCCAGCTACTTGGGAGGCTGAGGTAGGAGAATTGCTTGAACCCGAGAGGCAGAGGTTACAGTGAGCCCAGATCGCGCCACTATACTCCAGCCTGGGCAACTGAGTGACTCTGTCTCAAAAAAAAAAAAGAAAGAAAGAAACTCTGTAAAGCCATCTAAAATGTTCAGTGAAACATTCAAGGAGTAGCCACAGAATGGTGTGTGTTTGACATACAGTGCCTGTTTTAGACGAGTGAATGGGGCGGGGATGGCAGCAAGAGGTGTGTCTGGGTGATCCATGAGCACAATTATCACTGCAAAGGTTACTAATAATGGCAACACATACAGTGCTTATGATGTGAAGCACTATTCTCAGTGCAAGAACAGTGCACAACAGTGCAAGACAGGCACAATTCTTTTCATCCCTGTATTGCTAATTTTCAGAGGAATGAGAAAAGCAAAATGAGATTTATTTTAAACTGAAAATAATTCCTACTCACCAAGCCATCTCCTACCTGAAAAAACATTACATACAGTGTGATATTGATAGAAAACAAATAATAAGTCAACTTCAAGGGTCTGAGAACTATTTTACCAGAAGCAAATTTTAGTGAAAATTTTTAAATTTTTCTACTGTATTTAAAGGAACTATACCTCGCTTTGGATCACCATCATCTGAGCTGGGTGTCTCTGAGTGGCTAGGAAGGCTGGACAATGCCAGGCAGAAATTCAAGACTGGATTCCCAGCCTGGTAGGAGGTCTCTCAAGGAAACACACTGCAGGTCACCTGAATGCCCCTGCCCTTGGAAACTGCTATGGTCACATAACCCATTCCTGCCAATCAAGGGGAGTTCTGAGATACAGAACAGATGGGGAGAAACGATGGCTGTCAGAGATGGGCATACTGTACAAAACAAATTACATTTGGCAAGGCAGAGAGGGAGGGGACGGCGGTTGGTTTATCTGGGGAGGAAAAGGGTCACAGTGAAAGAAAAATTGCAGGCCGGGCGCGGTGGCTCAAGCCTGTAATCCCAGCACTTTGGGAGGCCGAGACGGGCGGATCACGAGGTCAGGAGATCGAGACCATCCTGGCTAACATGGCGAAACCCCGTCTCTACTAAAAATACAAAAAACTAGCCGGGCAACATGGCAGGCGCCTGTAGTCCCAGCTACTCGGGAGGCTGAGGCAGGAGAATGGCGTGAACCCAGGAGTCGGAGCTTGCAGTGAGCTGAGATCTGGCCACTGCACTCCAGCCTGGGCGGCAGAGCGAGACTCCATCTCAAAAAAAAAAAGAAAGAAAAATTGCAAAGAGTCAAAGATTGTGGTAAGTGGAAAGCATTAAAAGGTTGGGCAAATACTAGAACAAAACAAAATAGGCGTCGATGAAAGAACGCAGCAGACAGGGCCACGGGTGGTAAGAAGGGCAGTATATTTATCTGCCATTATATTCGCCCAACCATGTGTCTCTGGCAGGCCCATCACATAGGGAGCAGTGCAGGGCCGGAGTCCAGGCTGCCGCATGGAGCCTGCTGGGAAGGTGGCGTGGTGAGCAGAAAGCCTACTTTGTTTTTTTATTTTTCCTTGTTTCCAGTGGGGTTGGAAGGAGGCTATTTTCTGAACCACCACCATGTGACCCTACAGCAGGCAATTTGGCCTCTGAATTCTGAGCCCCTAGAAAGTGATGAAGGAAGAGCACAATCTCAGCCACCTGCAGTGGGCAGAGACCCCAGAGGGCTCATGCAGCTGAGGTGGCAGGACGGGGTGCTGGTGCGGCTGCCTGGGCATTCAAGACACCAAGTGCCTGTGCTTTGGAAAACACTTCCGTGTCCATTTACAGACTAGTGACAGATGCTAGGTTAGCCCAGAAGTAGCCCAGAACACAGCATGGTGGGCCCCTTCCCTCCAGGCTAGCAAATCAGCCTCCCTTATTAAGAAGCTGGGGAATTTCCCATTTGCAAGGCCTGGAAACCTCGCACCTGCCCCTGACTTGCACAGTGGGAGTGAGGTGAGCATCCCCTGTAACATCTGCAGCCCACCAACTTCACGCCAGGCACTGGGCTGTGTGCCTGTGCCTCATCCTGAGCTATTTTAGTTCCAGTTTCAACAAATAGAGAAACCCAGGACAGGTAACTCCTCCAGTGTCACATCGCTGGGTGGCAGAACCTGGATTCAAATCCAGTCTTTCTGTGCCTTCCCTCATCCAGCCAGGGAGGAAATAATAGAGTCTTCACTCTTTTGTTAAGCTTTTTCTGATGAACCATGGGCCTGTTTCCAGACTTGAGTCCCTCTATCCAACAGCACCAGGAAACCAAGTCTCCTTCTGCCTCCCTTAGGACTCTGGAAAGCCAGTCTGCTCCGAGGGTAGAACAGACTCCACCCCACAATACAGAAAAGCTTCTACAAGAGAGACGTGTAGCTACTCCCTTCATCCCCAGCTGCCGCAGGGACAGCACATCAACAACGTCACAGCTGGGCAGAAAGGGGATGGGGAGCACATTGCTACCTCCATTTCCTGGTCACCTGCCCAGATGAGGGTCACAAGCTCTGCTCCTCCTGGGTGGACACCCAGCACCCAGATGCCTAGCATGCCACAGACATTCCTCTCGCCTGCCTGACTACAGGCGCTGCCACAACTACCCAACTACAGCAGCACCTGCCTCCTAAAAGCTGCTGTGAGCATTCCCTTTGCCTCCTGGACTCTGGAGAACTTCTCATTCTGACATTCTCTCACTTTCAAAACGCTCTCATGCCTCCCACCACAAACCTCAAATTATGGGACAGTCAACACATCTGCACGTTCCCCAAAATCAACTTTCTCCCCAAGGGATGTCTGTTCTACGTCCCTCAGACAGCTAAGCCTAGGAAAAAATAAAAAGAGGCCAGGCACGGTGTCTCACACCTGTAATCCCAGCACTTTGGGAGGCCAAGGCGGGTGGATCACCTGAGGATGGGAATTGAAGATCAGCCTGACCAACACGGAGAAACCACATCTCTACTAAAAATACAAAATTAGCTGGGCGTGGTGGCGCGTGCCTGTAATCCCAGCTACTCAGGAGGCTGAGGCAAGAGAATCGCTTGAACCCGGGAGGCCTGGGCAATAAGAGCGAAACTCCGTCTCAAAAAAAAAAAAAGGAAGAAAGAAAGAAAGAAAAAGAAAAACAGAAAGGAAAAAGAGAAGGCCGGGTGCAGTGGCTCACATCTGTAATCCCAGCACTTTGGGAAGCCAAGGCAGGTGGATCACGAGGTCAGGAGATCCAGAACATCCTGGCTAACACAGTGAAACCTGTCTCTACTTTAAAAAAAAAAAAAAATTAGCCGGGAGTGGTGGCAGGTACCAGTAGTCCCAGCTACTCGGGAGGCTGAGGCAGGAGAATGGCGTGAACCCAGGAGGCGGAGCTTGCAGTGAGCTGAGATCACACCACTGCACTCCAGCCTGGGCAACAGAGTAAGACTCTGTCTCAAAAAAAAAAAAAAAAAAAAAAAAAAAAGAAAGAAAGAAAAGAAAAAAACCAAAAAGAAAGAAGAAAAAGGAAAAAGAGAGAAGCGCTGACCAAGCCAAGGGAAAGTTTAAACAAAAGAAGGAGACGTGTGTCCATGAGACCCACACAGCTTGCAGCTGCCTGGAGTTAAAATGCCACAGGTTTCAAGACGTGAGAGAGCAACTCCCAAACAAGACCAATCTCTGGTGGTTAATTTAATAAGTGAAAATGCTTCTGTGTTTTTCTTAAACAAATAGCCTAGGAAGCCCCAGGCAAAATGACTGTCATTGGTACAAAAAGGTTTTAAATGTTGGAGAGCTCACAGGAATATAGATATATAATTTTATTTAAATGCCTACTAGTCTCTGTCCTGCAGAGAGAGATAGGCACCGTTCAATCTTCCATTCAGGGCACATGGGTGAGGAAAGATTAGAAGGTCATCAGAAAAGCCTTCAGTTTACAAAAAGCACAAAAAGGAGGATAATCCCAAATGTTCAGAAATAACAAGATGCTTTAGCCACTCAAATACCAAATTACAACGGATAAGTTGTTTAAATTGGCTACATAAATCCAGTAACTTGCAGGGCTTAGGGCTACTTCTATGCTTCATGCTGCAATCCGGATGAGCCTGAATCCTGACTACCAGCATGCACTTGCCTTGACTGGAAGGGACACCGTGGAGGGAAGAAAGGCTGTGAAGAAAGGCAAGGAAAAGGCAGAGAAGTGAGAACCATTCACTGCTGCTTAGGAAGAACCACATCACAAAGAGATGGAAAAGCTGGAAAGAGTTACACATTACAGGACACTTCACCTTTTTAGAGTTTTTTTAAGAGGAAAGACACATTATGTGGCTTTTCCCCATTTTTTATCAGGTAATATAGTCATGTCTTAGTATCCTCAGGGGGTTGGTTCCAAGACTCCCAATGACACCCAAATCCGCAGATATTCAAGTCCCTGATAAAAAAAAAAATAGTGTAATATTTGCACGTAACCTATGTACATCCTCCAGTATACTTTAAATCATCTCCAGATTACTTATAATAATACAGTGTAAGTGGTATGTAAATAGTGGTTATATTGTATAGCTTTTTCTTGGTGTAATTTTTTACTGGTTTTTCTTTTGGATTTTTTTTTTTTTTTAAGATGGATTCTGTCACCTAGGCTGGAGTGCAGTGGTATGATCGTGGCTTACTATAGCCTTAACCTCCTGGGCTCAAGCCATCCTCCCACCTCAGCCTCCCAAGTAGCTGGGACCACAGGCATGTGCCACCACATACGGCTAATTTTTTATTTTGTAGAGACAGGCCTCCCTGCGTTGCCCAAGCTGCTCTCAAACTTTGGGGCTCAAGCAATTAACCCACCTCGACCTCCCAAAGTGCTGGGATTAGAGGCGTGAGCCACTGTGTCCAGCTCCAGCTTCCGGAATATTTTCTACCTGCAGTTGGATGAACCTGTAGATGTGGCGTGGCCGGCTGTACATCCACACAGAACAAAAATCAGCAAGCACAAAAGGATATTAGGTTAAATAGTCCCGTGTCGGCTGGGCACTGTGGCTCACACCTGTAATCCCAGCACTTTGGGAGGCCGAGCCAGGCGGATCATGAGGTCAAGAGATGGAGACCATCCTGGCCAACATGGTGAAACCCCATCTCTACTAAAAATACAAAAATTAGCTGGGCATGGAGGCACCCACCTGTAGTCCCAGCTACTCAGGAGGCTGAGGCAGGAGAATCGCTTGAACCTGGGAGGCAGAGGTTGCAGTGAGCCGAGATCACGCCACTGCACTCCAATCTGGGTGGCAGAGAAAGACTCCGTCACAAAAAAGAAAAAAAAAAGAGAACTGGGATGGGAAATGACATGGTCATCTAAGCAGGGGGCAGTTGATCAGGATCACTGGCCTTTTCCCTGCCAACTCCATAGATTTCCAAAAGGACATTCTCTAGTGCACCCACAGGTGGCTGGGAGTGGCCCGGGGTACCTTTCTATCAAGTTCTTTGAACAGTCGGTTGCTGTGGAGAGAGCAGACAGACCTGGTCTTTTGTGACAGCAGTGTAAGCCTAATCAGAGCTGCCAGAGGCCTGCGGGCCAGGGAGTCACACAGGACAAGCGGCAGGGAAGTACTTGGGCTTCCTGCAACCTGGAAAGTAAATGGGAAGTACTTGGGCTTCCTGCAACCTGGAGGTTCAAATTCCAGCCAGCTGACTCCGGATTTTACCCTGCTAGATCAGAGATGTCCTCGCCACTGGGCTGAGGTGCCAGTCCGGGAAGACCTGGCCCCAGCAGCCCTGACCTCATGTCACTCAGGGGCAAATACCCATTGCCCCTAAGAGCTGTTTCCAGATGTAAACTGAAGCAAACTCTCACTACCAGAAGATTCCCTAGAGAATGTGCGCCCCAGAACAGGAATGTGATTGGCATCTGAGACAATGGGGATGGTGGCTGTGTGGCCCCTACCACACAAAGAAGGTAAAGTGGAGAGAATATGCTCAGCATTAACAAAACAAACTCAAGGATTTAAAAAATTTAACCAAGACCTAAACCTTACTTCAGTCTTTTCACAACTGCCATATGTCTGATTTGATTTCAAGGAACCTCTCTGCTACAGGTGACACTGACTTCTAAAAATTAAACCTAGAAGACGGCGACGGTAGTTAGTATTCGTGTGGCACAGGCTCCGCATTCTAAATGTTATGTATGTCAATGCACACAGTCCCCACAAGCACTGCTTCTTGTGCAGATAGGGAACGGGGTGGGGGGGGGTGGGGGCGGGGTGCATTTGTGCCGGCCGAGGGATGCTGCCAAGACCAAGGAGCAGGAAGGGCCTTCCCGGCATAAGAGCTTCACTCCAGCCTTCCAAGGAAGCTGGGACTGAGGAATGGGCCATGATCTCCCGGCTTTCTTTCCCGCTTCCTGCTAACTGTGAGCGGGGTGCAGGTGCATGAGCAAGTCAATCAGCCAGATGGGCCAGCCTGTGACCAAGGCAGGAACTAGTGCAGGTGACCCCCCTAAAAATGGAATTGTCCACTAAACTTTGGTCAGATGGAAGTGCATGAAACCCTGGCTTTTAATCCAGGTTTTTCATTTTTTTTTCCCAGAGATGGGGGTCTTGCTCTGTTACCCAGGCAGAGTGCAGTAGTATGATCAGAGCTCACTGTAGCCTTGAACTTCTGTGCTCCAGCTCCTGTAATAGGAGCTGGACACATCTACCTCACCTCATCAAGTTTTTGTGAAAATTACAAAGGAGAAAGTGTCTGACACATAGCACTGAATGTTACCTATTATAAAGCTGCTTCTTTTTTTTTTTTTTTTTTTTTTTTAGGAAAAGACATTTAAAGTGCATTTTATTTTTTTATTTTTTCGAGACAAAGTCTCATTCTGTCACCCAGGCTGGAGTGCAGTGGCACGATCTCGGCTCACTGCAAGCTTTGCCTCCTGGGTTCCTCCTGCCTCAGCCTCCCAAGTAGCTGGGATTACAGGCATGCGCCACCATCCCTGATTAATTCCTGTATTTTCAGTAGAGACAGGGTTTTACCATGTTGGTCAGGCTGGCCTTGAACTCCTGGCCTCAAGTGATCCACCCGCCTCGGCCTCCCAAAGTTCTGGGATTACAGGCGTGAGCCACCCCGCCCAGCCTAAAGTATATTTTAATAGTGAATTTTTAAGAATTGCAAATTAAATAAAATGGCTTAAAAGATTAAAAAGGTTTAGTAACTTTTCTTTCCAATGAAACATAGAAACTGGAGGGAGGGGGATGGAACCAAATAAAACGCTCTCCCTGAGGACAGGAAGAATGTTCCCATGCCATCTACTTTGGTGCCGTGGGTCTCTGGGTTCACAGGACCAGCTGGGAGCCTCGAGGCTCTCAGGACCCAGCCCCCTTGGCAGTGGCATCCTGCCCAAGGGATTTGCAGGACATGTTCGCAATTTGTTTTTATTTTTAGGCACATCTGCAAATGCAGTTTGAAAAATACCAGTCCTCATAAAACCAGGGCAATTTTCCCCTGAGTTTTTCTAAAGCTGTAATTGTAGCTGCCTTCCTTATTCAGTCAGAGCACAACCTCATCTTTCAGCATGCAGCCAAGCACAGCCGCACAACCCCGTCTGAGCGCCTGTGATTTGGTGTCTTAATCTTTGGTCACTTGCGTCTTCTGAGTCTTGAGTAAATGTGCCATCTTCCCCAGCTAAGAAGTTCCACTTACGTTCTCCCGAACCTCATGGAGGGCTACCTTCTCACATGGCTCGCAGGAGACTCTGCTTATTAACCTTGGTATGTAGAAGCTGAGGCTCAAGGTGGAAGGAGGGACCGCACGTTCCAGCATCCAACCATGTGACCGACTACACAACAGTGACTAATTTTCTTAGGAGGTATAAGCTGAGTTTCCGCTGCACTTCCCATTTTTTCAAGTGTTTTATCTTGTGATCACACAAGCTAATTAGGGTTTACTGCACCCCCAATCCTAAGCAAGCCTAGGTCCTTCCCTTTGTCAGCTCCACGCTCAAACCAACAGCCCGGGACATACAAGAAAAGGCCAGCAAATAACTTATTCAACTGAGCAATCAATGCCCTGATACTGATGCCACTATGTTTCACTAGTCAGAGATAACTGAAAATCAGACAAAAGGAGAGCTGGTCACAGGTAGAAAAAAAATTAAGAGGGCTGATTGATTTGAGACGGAATCTCTGTTGCCCAAGCTGGAGTGCAGCGGTGCGACCTCGGCTCTCTGCAACTCTGCATCCTGGGTTCAAGCAATTCTCCTGTCTCAGCCTCCCGAGTAGCTGGGAATACAGGCATATGCCACCACACCTGGTTAATTTTTGTATTTTTCAGTAGAGATGGGGTTTCAGCCATGTTGGCCAGGCTGATCTCGAACTCCTGGCCTCAAGAGATCCAGCCACTTCAGCCTCCCAAAGTGCTGGGATTACAGGTATGAGCCACCACACAAAGCCAAAAGGGCTGACTTTAAATACAGGTTTCAACTTGGATTAAAAATTATGAGGGGAGAGGTGGGGATTTGGGCATGGTGGCTCATGCCTGTAATCCCATCACTTTGGGAGGCTGAGGTTGAGAGATCAGCCTGGCCAACATGACAAAACCCTGTCTCTACTAAAAACACAAAAATTAGCTGGGTATGGTGGTGCGGGCCTGTAATCTCAGCTATTTAGGAGGCTGAGGCAGGAGAATACTCGAACCTGGGAGGTGGAGGGTCCAGTGAGCAGAGATAGTGCCACTGCACTCCAGCCTGGGCGACAGAGCAAGACTGTCTCCAAAAAAAAAAAGAAAGAAAGAAAAAAAATTGAGGTGGGGCAGGCATAGCAGCTCACACCTGTAATCTCAGCCAAAGGCAGGTGGAACACTTGACTCCAGGAGTTTGAGACCAGCCTGGGCAATATGGTGAATATCTCTATAAAAACACACAAAAAACTGCTGGCACAGTGGCTCACGCCTATAGCCCCAGCACTATGGGAGGCCGACGAGGGCATATCACTTGCGGTCAGGAGTTCGAGACCAGCCTGGCCAACATGGTGAAACCCGACATGTCTCTATTAAAAATACAAAAATTAGCCAGGTGCAGTGGCAAACACCTGAAATCCCAGCTACTAAGGAGGCTGAGGCAGGAGAATTGCTTGAACCCGGGAGGCGGTGGTTGCAGTGAGCTAGGATCATGCCATTGCACTACACCCTGGGCAACAAGGGCAAAACTCTGTCTCAAAAAAATTAGCCAGATGTGGTGGCACAGGCCTGTAGTTCCAGCCACCTGGGAGGCTGACGTGGAAGGATCATTTGAGCCCAGGAGGTTGAAGCTGCAGTGAGCTGTGACTGTGCCACTGCACTCCATCCTGGGTGACAGAGTGAGACCCTGACTCAAAAAAAAAGGAAGCTGGGCACAGTGGTGTGCACCCATAGTCCCAGCTATTCAAGAGGCTCAGGTGGAAGCATTGCTTGAGCCTAGGAGTTCAGGATCAGTCTGGTCAACACAGCCAGACCCTGTCTTACAAAAAAATGGAGGGACAGCATGGTATCAGGTGACCTGCTGAGAAAACTTCAGCTCTAAAACAACAGTTTGTAGAAGTGGTTTTCATATGAAATTTACAGATTAACATGCCAAGCATTCACTGCCACTCTTAAAACAGCCCCCCTCATGTTTAACACTCTGAAGGCTGACACTGGCATGGAGAGCTCTTAGTTTGGCATGTGTGGGGAACTTGCAGCAGCTAATCCCAGAAACCACAAGAGCTCTGGGTTGAAACAATGATGTTGCAAGAAATATTGATGTAGGCCGGGCACGGTGGCTCAAGCCGGTAATCCCAGCACTTTGGAAGGCCAAGACGGGTGGATCACGAGGTCAGGAGATCGAGACCATCCTGGCTAACACGGTGAAACCCTGTCTCTACTAAAAATACAAAAAACTAGCTAGCCGGGCGAGGTGGCCGGCGCCTGTAGTCCCAGCTACTCGGGAGGCTGAGGCAGGAGAATGGCGAAAAACCCAGGAGGCGGAGCTTGCAGTGAGCTGAGATCGCGCCACTGCACTCCAGCCTGGGCGACAGAGCGAGACTCCGTCTCAAAAAATAAAAATAAAAATAAAATAAAAAATAAAAAAATAAAAAGAAATACTAATGTATCAGAAGCGGAGGAAGAGCATTATCAAATTTGGAGAAGGAAAGAGACTGTCAGAGCAAGGTGATACAAAGCACCAAAAAAATCAGTTTTTAGCACATTTTTGTGGGTGTGACTTTATTTCTTTTTCTTTTCTTTTTGAGACAGAGTCTTGCTCTGTCACCCAAGCTGGAGTGCAGTATGGCACAATGTCGGCTCACTGCAGCCTCCTCCTCCCGGGTTCAAGCAATTTTCCTGCTTCAGCCTCCCAAGTAGGTAGGATTACCCACCACCACACCTGGCTAATTTATGTATTTTTAGTAGAGACGGAGTTTCACCATGTTGGCCAGGCTGGTCTGGAACTCCTGATATCAGGTGATCCACCTGTCTCGGCCTCCCAAAGTGCTGGGATTACAGGTGTGAGCCACTGCACCCAGATATTTAAGTTTCATTTTAAAAATTTATCCCAGTCAGGCGGTGGCTCACACCTGCAATTCCAGCACTTTGGGAGGCTGACACATGTAGATCACTTGAGCTCAGGAGTTGGAGACCAGCCTGGCCAACATGGTGAAACCCTGTATCTACTAAACACATAAATAATTAGCCAGGTGTGGTGGCGCCTACCTGTAGTCCCAGCTACTTGAGAGGCTGAGGTGGGAGGATCGCTTGAGCCTGGGAGTCAGTGGTTGCAATGGGTCGAGACTGTGCCACTGCACTCCAGGTTGGGTGAAAGAGAGAGAACCTGCGTCAAAAATTCCCAGAGTAAAATTGACTCTCTGGGAGTGTATCGTTCTATGAAAGATAACACATGTAGGCTAGGCGTGGTGGCCCAAGCCTGTAATCTCAGCACTTTGGCCAAGGTGGGCAGATCACCTAAGGTCAGGAGTTTGAGACCAGCCTGGCCAACATGGTGAAACCCCGTCTCTACTAAAAATACAAAAATTAGCTGGGCATGGTGGCAAACACCTGAAATCCCAGCTACTAAGGAGGCTGAGGCAGGAGAATTGCTT
>NW_012116821.1:9357766-9359304 GCF_000951035.1 Colobus angolensis palliatus | reverse complement strand
CTGGCCAACATGGTGAAACCCCGTCTCTACTAAAAATACAAAAATTAGCCGGGTATGGTAGTGCATGCCTGTGATCCCAGTTACTTGAGAGGGTGAAGCAGGAGAATCACTTGAACCCAGGAGGCGGAGGATGCACTGAGCTGAGGTTGTGCCACTGCATTCTAGCCTGAGTGACACAGTGAGACTCAATCTCAGATAAAAAAAAAAAAAAGAGAGAGAAAGATAACATATGTACACATCCCTATAAACACCACTAAAAGGATACAGAATAGGTTTCTTATTCCAAAGATTAATTCTACAATTAATTCCCCAAGCTTACCTTAGTCAATGATGGGAACAATGCAATTAGGTTAGCAACCAAAATCTATCACTTAACACCCAAATTAGACAGGTGTGGTGGCACGCACCTGTAATCCCAGTTACTTGGGAGGCTGAGGCAGGAGAATCACTTGAACCCAGGAGACGGAGGTTGTGGTGAGCCAAGATTGTGCCACTGCACTCCAGCCTGGGCAACAGAGTGAGACTCTGTCTCAAAAATAAATAAATAAATAAACACCAGGAAAACACTACCATATATCCCAGCCTCCCATATACAAACACCACATTATTTTTGCTGGTTGACTAGCGGACATTCACACTTAATGTTTCTACATTATACAATTTGAGGTATTTAAACTTTTCATCATGGTGTCAGTACAATTCATACAAACATGCTGTTTAGTTTCTCATTGCTTCCAAGGGCTTTCTAGGTAGTGCTAAAAAGTAGCAGGTGAGACATTAATATAGGATATTTTCACCTAATCAAACCTGTGTCAGGACTCACTCCAGTTTTTCTCTTTGTAATTAATATTAGACATTCTGCTATGCTTTTGCTCACACAGGGGTGCTTAGGAGCCAAGAAAGTACCCAAAGGGAGAGGATGTAAAGAAAATGTGTCAATATGGCACCTTTTAATTGTTGTGATGCCGTCTCGTCTGCCAGTTCCTAACTTGCTGGGCATGGGGAAGGTGGGTGGAATCACATAAAACTTTGTTATATTAGTTCTTCAGCAAGAAGATGACATCGCCGGTAACAAAAAGAAAAAAAAAAAAGGCTGGGCACGGTGGCCCACGGCTGTAATCCCAGCACTTTGGAAGGCTGAGGCTGGTGAATGACCTGAGATTGGGAGTTCGAGACTAGCCTGACCAACATGGAGAAATCCCGTCTCTACTAAAACTATAAAACTAGCCCGGCGTGGTGGTGCGTGCCTGTAATCCCAGTTACTTGGGAGGCTGAGGCAGGAGAATCACTTGAACCCAGGAGGCGTAAGTTGCGGTGAGCCGAGATGGTGCCATTACACTTCAGCCTGGGCAACAAGTGCGAAACTCTGTCTCAAGGGAAAAAAAAAAAAAAGCCTGGCATGGTGGCTCACGCCTGTAATCCCAACACTTTGGGAGGCCGAGGCGAGCAGATCGATCATGAGGTCAGGAGATCAAGACTATCCTGGCTAACACGGTGAAACCCCGTCTCTACCAAAAATACAAAAAATTAGCCAGGCA
>NW_012116821.1:9356163-9357326 GCF_000951035.1 Colobus angolensis palliatus | reverse complement strand
CGAGACTCGTCTCAAAAAAAAAAAAAAAAAACAACCATGTTTCCGCCGGGCACTGTGGCTGATGCCTGTGATCCCAACACTTTGGGAGGTCAGGCAGGCAGATCACCCGACGTCGGGAAACCAGCCTGGGCAACATGGTGAAACTCCGTCTCTACCACAAATATAAAAATTAGCAAGGCACGGTGGCACATGGCCTGTAATCCCAGCTACTCGGGAGGCTGAGGCAGGAAAATCGCTTGAACCCTGGAGGCGGACGTTGCAGTGAGCCGAGATAGAGCCACTGCACTCCAGCCCGGGTGACAGAGCGAGACTTAGTCTCAAAAACAAACAAACAAACAAAAACTCATTTTCCATGACAGGAGATTTTTGTGACAGATTTCAAGGGCCACACAGACACCAGCTAACCCAGCAGCAACTGGCTGCTCTGGCTCCACCTTTCTTCTAGAATCCAAAAGGCTCTCTCCATTCATTTAGGAAATGTGCACTGAGCGCCTACTGTTATGAGACACTGGGTTAGAGGCTGGGGATGTGAAACTGTGAGGGAGATTAAAAATCTTGCCCAAGTCCCAGTACCGAGGGAAGCTTGACAGGCTCTTGTGGTATAAAGCCAAAATCTAGGGATGAATGGTTTTAAAAAAAGAGAAAAACGGACTCCAAGTGTGGAAGTGGGGAGCGAGTAACAACAGCACGTCCTCCGTCCCGGCCGTTTATATACCTGGCTAGCCTGAAAGACTCACTTCCTTACCTCAGTTTCCTGCAACCGTAGCTTTCTGGCACTATGCCACGGTGCCCTGTGGCATGTTTAATATTTGTATTTAGCCATTCAAAAGTTACTTTAAGGAGAGGAATTGCACATTTATTTCCAACTCTAGTGAGTAACCTTGTTCCTCCCGGCCCTCTTGTCGAGTTAGCCTTTACGCGCAGTATTCTTTCAGGTAGACCACCTGAGCAATCAACAAAACTTTTATCTCTGTAAAAACACCTTGTTTAAAATATCTACATAGGGAGACGTAGGAACACAAGCACACAAGGGCCTCCAAATCGGTGGTGCACACCTCACGGATAAGACGAGGGCAAAGCATGCGTGGGAAACCACGTTTATCATAAAGGGAAAGGGGCGGTCACGAGGAGCCACGAGCGCCCCGGGCTTTAGCTTTGCGGCC
>NW_012116821.1:9350469-9354929 GCF_000951035.1 Colobus angolensis palliatus | reverse complement strand
ACGGCGCGGCGGGCGGGCGCCGCGAACAATGTCCCCTGTACCCATGTGTCCTCCCACCGCGAGTCCGTCCTCGGAAACGTGGTTTCTCAGACCCGAGAGTTTGGCCCCAAACGCCTCTTTTTCTACTTTTTTGCCCCTTGCGGGACGGCGACTGTGCGGAGCTTCTCCCGCCTCGCGCCCACGCCTCTCCCGAATTTTTGGCTTTTGGGCCACAGCCCAGGCCCCCGAAGCCGGTCTTCCCGCGCCGCGACCGGCACAAAGACCTTGGGGTGCGAGGGCCCGGGTGGCTTCTGCGGCCCCGCGGGGCGGCATGGAGTCCGGCGGGACGCGGGAGAGCGACCCTGGCGCTGGGAAAAGCTGGCTCTGGCCACTCCCCCTGCACGGTGGCCGCCCTCTGTTGTGAGCCTGGGAGCTAAAATCTTGCCTGCTACTTGCAACCCGAAGTTCTGGGGGGTGAGGCTGCGGAGCGAGAGCTTCGGAAGCGCCCGCGCTCACAGACACACACCCCACAAACACAAACCCACGGGCTGTCTGCGCCGAGCGCCTAAAAATAGAAAAACACGAGTCACCAACTCAATAAAGGCTCGTTCTGTCTACTCCTAACTCTTGGACTGTAGATTCCCAGTTGATAAATATGAAATCTACCCCTCGGGTATTTTCTCAAGTCTCAGTGGCTGGGTGGGGGGAGGGGGAGGTGCTGGGTGAGAGTCAGGGAAGCCCAATTCAACAGTTTAGCCACGTTTGTATTTTAGGCAAACAATGAGAATGTAAATTTAAGAAAAATCCTTTAATTTGCCGATCAAAGAAAGTATAAAAAGAAAAATGCAAATGATCCCATCTGCTGCTCACAGCTGACTGGTTGCAAGGGAGGACCATGTGGCACGGCCCTGCGCGGGCAGTGAATAGGTAGAATAGATTTTTTAAAGAAGGCATATGTTGGCTCCTTGCTGCCCAGTCGCGGCGAGGGTTTGAATTAACGTATAGTTTGGGATTACCGTACCCTCCTCCAGACCACTCCAATTGGGAATTTAGTAATTATGCAAGTTCCTCCCCTTCGGGCTTGAAATCAAAAGGCACAGGGTTAAGTTTGAGGAACTACGTGGAACATTCTCGAGCTGTATTTGGATTGCTGGTTTAGAGAAGTCAGTACTAATTGCTATGCAAAATTAAGCCAGCAGCCTGAAAAACCAACCCCTGCATCCAGGGGGTGCTTTTATAGAAGAATCTATACGTGCTCAGTGTCATTCAAAACAGGATGATGAAAAGAATGGGGCCGAGATAGCAGCCCTTCAAATTCAAAAGACTTAGGTCGCCCTATCTACATTTAAAATAGGGCGGAGGGAGGCAGAGAGGAGGACCGCTTGGGGGAGAATGGTTAATGTATACATTCTCAGAAGACTGAGGGGAGGCACTTCGATTTCTGCAGGGAACTTGACTTTTACACTTGCACATTAGATAACACGAACGGCACAGTACATCGCTTGACTTAGTTAACAGATACACCAGTTTTATTCTCACCTTCAATTTAATGTGACAGTTATAATTAGAATTTTTAAAGTAGAACTTGCATTTCATTAGTTCTGTTTTCTAGGATTTCCCAGTAGAAGAGTTAGGAATAGTTAAGCAGCACTTAAGCACATTTTGCATTTAAACCACTTTGCTGTGGTGCTTTAAGAATGTAAAACGACCTTGTTAAATTTTTGGAAAGAGGACTAGATGAAATGTATGTAGTGAGGGGATATATATTTAACCAATCTTTCACAGTGACTCAGGTTTTTAAGTTTTTAAGGAGAAATTAATAAAACAGTAGAAATTAACATTTCTCTGTTCATATTGCTTGAAACAAAAGATTTCTGTCAATAATAATTGTACTCATGCAGTTGACTTTTCAAAACAACTTTTAGGAAACTCAGACTGACCTTGAATATTATTGTAAAAGTATGTATCTTATATTTGCATAAATGGATCTATCTACTTAACAAAGTAAGTGGCTTGTTTCAGATAAGTTTTTAATAGAAATAGAAGTCATTGATATCCAAGAAAGGAAATCACCTACCTTCAAATGGTTTTCTATGTGGTTTTCTTTTTTATATGGAGAAGGAAAATAATGCATAAAGGTGAAAAGTGTATTGGAATAGTTGTATATAATTTTGGAAACTTCAAGACATAATAGTTCTGAAAGTGCAGTAACAGTTCATGGTTCATATAGATGTGTGTATAAAAACCCTGAAAAATAACAACCTGCTTTTTAGAGGTCTGCTCAATTTGAAATTGCTTAATAAAAAATGCTTTTTTTTTTTTTTTTGAGATGGAGTCTCGCTCTGTGGGCCAGGCTGGAGTGCAGTGGCCGGATCTCAGCTCACTGCAAGCTCCGCCTTCCGGGTTTACGCCATTCTCCTGCCTCAGCCTCCCGAGTAGCTGGGACTACAGGCGCCCGCCACCTCGCCCGGCTAATTTTTCGTATTTTTTAGTAGAGACGGGGTTTCACCGTGTTAGCCAGGATGGTCTTGATCTCCTGACCTCGTGATCTGCCCGTCTCGGCCTCCCAAAGTGCTGGGATTACAGGCTTGAGCCACCGCGCCCGGCCAAAAAAAAATGCATTTTTCAAGATTTCAAATTAGAGCTGCTGCCATTGATCTAGTCAACTCATTTTCAATTGTACCTGAGTAAAATGTAGCAGGGGAAAAATTGGCTACTTGACCATATAAAACACTGAGACACTAAATGTAAAAACTCAAATGGAAAATTGCATGGCGTTTAATGAAGATTGGGCTATAAAATGTAAATATATATAAGAGTGGCAGACAGACAGACATTAGGTTTCAGATATCTTAACTGTTACTCTGAAGGCTCTTGATTGCTAAAATATATTTATAGTTGCCAAGACAATATTTAGTAGGACTTTTTTTCATAAAGACTTAAAACAACGCAACAGATTTCACTGTTACTTGTGAGACATTTCCACTTTATTTCTTGCCTGCTGGATGTATAATTTTGCCAAGTCTTCAACTTCAAACAGAAGAGTAGCTGGCAGATCCAGATTCTGTGAATACTCACAACAGAAAAGTAAGAGGGTGAAAAAAAGAGGGGCATGAAAGATTGTACTAACTTTATTAAATAGGACCTACAGAAAGACATGCCTCAATGGTTAACCCCTGTGTGCTGAAAAAAACAACCACCTTTTTTTTTTTTTTTTTGAGGCGGAGTCTCACTCTGTCGTCCAGGCTGGAGTGCAGTGGTGTGATCTCCGCTCACTGCAACCTCCGACTCCCTAGTTCAAGCGATTCTCCTGCCTCAGCCTCCCGAGTAGCTGGGATTACAGGCACGAGCCACCATGCCCAGCTAATTTTTGTATTTTTAGTACAGACGGGGTTTCACCCTGTTGGCCAGGATGGTCTGGATCTCCTGACCTTGTGATCCAACTGCCTCAGCCTCCCAAAGTGCTGGGATTATAGGCGTGAGCCACCGTGCCCGGCCAACGACTATCTTTATTGGAATCTGGAGCAGGTAAGTGACAGACACACCATGACCCAACATGAAAAAAATGAAGTTTTGAATGAAAAGTTACAGATAATTTGTGCTGGACATTTTCCTTATGTGTAGAAGAACTATTTAATAATTTATAGCAGCTTGAGATTGTAAACACACAATACAGCCATCAGGATCTGATTTTTGTTGAATATCTGGTTTGCACAATAGGATTCTGCAAAAAGAAACATGAGGGAGAGTGAAAACTGCTGCAGTCCCACTCTCAATTTCAAGCCCTTGAGAAAACAAATGGCAATCTGAACTGTAGCTCATTCTGAGCCCACGCTGCTGGCTGGAGACACTGTAGCCACTAGGGCCCCCGCACCCAGAGGGGTGCCCAAGGGCCTGTACTTAGGCCTTCCCCAACTGATCACACAGCTGCAGGGACAGGCAGGAAGCAGGGAGCAAGTGTTGGCTGGCTTCCCAGCCAATCAGAGCTCATTAAAAATGAAGAAAAAGGAGACACATACTGCTCTTGCAATTGACCGATGTTTTAAAAATTACTGTATGCTGTGGAGTGTGGTGGCTCAAGCCTGTAATCCCAATACTTTGGGAGTCCCAGGCAAGAGAACTACTTGAGCACGGGAGTTTGAAACCAGCCTGGTCAACATAATGCGACCCTGTCTCTACAAAAAATCAAAAAATGGCCAGGCGCAGTGGCTCACACCTGTAACCCCAGCACTTTGGGAGGCCGAGACAGGTGGATCACCTGAGGTCAGGGGTTCAAGACCAGCCTGGCCAACACGGTGAAACCCCGTCTCTACTAAAAATACAAAAATTAGCCGGGCAGGGTGGTAGGCGCCTGTAAACCCAGCTACTTAGGAGGCTGAGGCAGGCGATTCTCTTGAACCCGGGAGGCAGAGGTTGCAGTGAGCCAAGATCGCACTACTGCACTCCAGCCTGGGCGACCAGAGCAAGACTCCGTCTCAAAA
>NW_012116821.1:9341762-9346059 GCF_000951035.1 Colobus angolensis palliatus | reverse complement strand
TTGCAGTGAGCTGAGATTGCACCACTGCACTCCAGCCTGGGCGACAGAGCGAGACTCCCTCTCAAAAAAAACAAAACAAAAAACAAAAGTTAGCCGCGCATAGTGGTGGGCGACTGTAATCACAGCTACTCGGGAGACTGAGGCAGGAGAATCGCTTGTACCCAGGAGGCGGAGCTTGCAGAGAGCCCAGATCATGCCGCTGCACTCCAGCCTGGGCGACAGAGCGAGACTCCGCCTCAAAAAGAAAAGAAAAAAAGGGAATGTGACTACAACCTGGGCAACATGGCGAAACACCGTCTCTACAAAAAATACAGGAATTAGCTGGGTGTGGTGGGCTGAGCCTGTAGTCCCAGCTACTCAGGAGGCTGAGGTAGGAGAATCAGTTGAGTCCGGTAGGTTGATGCTGCAGTGAGCTGCGATTGTGCCACTGCACTCCAGGGCGGGCAACAGAGCGAGACTGTCTCAGAAGAAAACAAGAATGTGACTAATGTAACTTTGCTGCTCCTTGTGGACTTGGCCATTTGCATTCATTTTTTCCTCCCTCTAGCTCTGTTGTCCTGCAGACAGCAGGCGGTGGCAAATGCTGTTGCACTTGTTAGCCTTGCAGTGCAGGAGGTATGAAGTCACACAGATGTGGATTTGAATCCAGGCTCCAGCATGTACTAAGTAGGTGACCTTAGGATAAACTACTTAAGCTTTTAGTTTCCATTTCCTCATTCACACCATGGGGCAGCCCCATCCTACAGCGTAGTTTTATACGAGTCACTTCTGGTTAGTACTGTTACAGTGGCTGGCATAAGGTTAGTTCAATAAAGGGTAGCTGTTATTTATATTGGTCATGAATGAGGCAAGTGAAATGTTGAAATAATTAGCCCAGACACATTAAAAGAGTTTTGATTATTTTTTTCTGTTCATACAAAACAATACCAAAAACCAACCCAAAACTCTGCTTCTAGTTTAGCAGCAAAAGCACAAAGGTTCACATGAGCAGCCTCAGTGCTTTCTGGAAGACACCTGTAGAGGACCACTTGACATTCACACTCCACCTGGAAAGTGACACAAATACTGCTCTATAATTCTGAAACATGCTATATAATTCTGAATGGTCCTTAAGCCACGTTCTCCGCACCCCCCGCCCTGCCCCTTAAGGAAAGGCGTGATGAGTCCTGTCCTTCTCTAGGACAGGTTCTAGTAGCCTGCATCACATGTGCACACTGGTGGCCCTAGATCCCTGGGCTAAACAACCAGGTCAGTGGAAAGCAGAGGCAGTGTGTGCAAGTCTCGGTTCATAGATCTGTGTGTATGAAATAGCTATTTTTATAATTTACTTGCTATTTTGAGTACTATCCTTTTGGAGTCCTCCCCAACCCCAGGGACTTCCAGGGGCCTCTGCCCTCCGGGCATCTGTCCACTGGGGTTCTTGCAGAGCCATCCATCACTGGCTCACCATGCCCTGCAGGCAGCAGCTCTGCCATGCCCAACCAGGGACAAGGTCATCTCTTTGCAAGGCTGCCTAGAGCAGGGATATGTGATGCAAATGCCTGCAGGGAGCAGGCAAGGAGAGCTCATAAGTGAACCACGCAGTTTGCCTCCTAAATACGTAAGAACACTCTTCACCTTTACAAAGAAATAACGCTAGCTCCGTGTTTCTTTCAACGTGAGCCATCTTTAGTCTCTCTTTTGTTTCCCCATTTATGGGAAAAATCTTGGGTAAAGAGGGACATTCCTCTATTGCCTAGAAAACAGCAGTGCCAGTGTCGTGAATGGCAGCTAATCTTTGGCCTCAGTGTAGGGACACGGCAGGGACTGATGGACACTGTGACAAGCTGAAGCACCCACTCCTTCTCAGTGCAGGCAGCCACTTGATGCCATGATGGACTGAACCCAGTATGGCCAAATTTACCAATTCTTCAAGAGAAGACAAAATCTGAATTTTTATGTGAAATTGCCTAGTTTTTAAATCCTGAATGACTGAAATTCACATGGCCAAACAAAGCTCAGCTGCAGGTCAGATCCAGCCTAAAGTAACTCGTTTGTGACTTGGGACCTGGCTGCGGCCCTCAGCCACATCTCCAGGAACAGTCCTGCCTGCTAGCCAGGTCTCTGGAAAGCCCACCACCTGCTCAGCCCACCACCCCACCCAGAAACCTTCTGCTTTTGCCTATGGCTCAAATACTTTCCCTGCTGGGATTTAAGCTTTTAGAAAAAAAAGCTTGGGGGAGAAAAATAAGCTTGAGCTTATTTCAGCTTTCTGCCCCATCTCATCCCTTCACTAAAAAAATAAACACAGATTGGAAGTATCTGGTCGGAGGCAGGAAAGGGAAAGGGGAAAATACCAGAACAAAAGTATAGATTAATACCTCAGGCTGGGCGCGGTGGCTCACGCCTGTAATCCCAGCACTTTGGGAGGCCGAGGCAGGTGGATCACTTGAGGTCAGGAGTTCAAAATCAGCCTGGCCAACATGGTGAAACCCCATCTCTACTAAAAATACAAAAAATTCGCTGGGCGTGGTGGCGCATGCCTGTAGTCCCAGCTACTCAGGAGGCTGAGATACACGAGAATCGCTTGAACCCAGGAGGCAGAGGTTGCAGTGAGCGGAGATCATGCCACTGCACTCCACCCTGGGTAACAGAGTGAGACTGTGTCTCAAAAAAAAAGGAAGCAAGACTAGAGACTAGGAGTGCGTGTGCACAGAGGAAAGGCCACGTGAGGACACAGCAAGAAGGCGGCCACCTGCAAGCCAAGGAGAGAGGCCTCAGGAGAGACCAAACCTGTCAGCACCTTGAACTTCCAGCCTCCAGAACTGTGAGAAAAATTCACATTACCTAGGAAGCTGACTCAGAAAGAAAAAATTCGATTGTCTAAGCCACCCAGTTGTATTTTATAACAGCCCAAGCAGACTACTAGAGACCCTACTCACAAGCAGCTGTAATTGCCTTTTTCTTTGTCTATTTCCCTAGCTAGAATGTAAACTCCTGGAGGGCAGGACTGCGTCTGATCACTATACCTCCAAGTGCCTAGCACTGTGCCTGGGACATAGTCAACTCTCAACAAATACTTGCTGAAAGAATACCTGAGTTGTTAGACACCAATGTTCCATTCCCTTTCCTTTCTGTATAGATAAAAAACTAAAGGGTTAAAGGTTGAGAGCAAAACCATCCCTAAATGAATGGTGCCTTCTGGAATTGTCCCTGCATCACACATACTGTTATAAGGGAATGATCCAAAGGCAGGTAGCTAATTCATGGCAGGCCCACACTACACTACACTCACCCTGTAGTAATAATAATAAGAAGAATATTACATAGCCATGAAGTTCTCTTTAGCCTTCCTCTTTCCATAGTTGCCTTGGTCTTCTTGGGCTGCCATAACAAAAGACCATAGGCTGGATGGACTGAGCAAGAGAAATTTATTTTCTCACAGTTCTGGAGTCTCAAGTCCAAGATCAGGGTGCCATCATGGTCTGTTTCTAGTGAGGGCTGTTTTCCTGGTTTGCAAATGGCGGCCTTCTTGCTCTGATCTTCCCCACTCTAGCATCCCTGGGGGCAGGAGCAGGCTACTCTGTTATCTCTTCTTATGAAGGGCTTTAATCCCATCATGAGAGCCCTATCTTTATAATCTCATCGAATCCTAATTACCGCCCAAAGCTGTAACTCCAAATACCATCACATTGGAGAATAGGGGGAACATATGAAGGACACAATCATTTAGTCTGTAAAAATAGTGTTTTCAAATTTTGGTTTCCTGTTTGCCCTTGATGACAGGCCCGAGAGAGGTGGAACAGGTCCACCCCATTTTTACACAGATGACAACAATAAATGTCCAGAGAGATTACGTGGTTTGTAATTCATTCCTTCATTTAACATATAATTATTGCAAGCTTAATATGTGCCAGGCACTGCAGGATTCTGCCTTACCTTTTGTTTAGTTTTTGTTTTGTTTTGTTTTGTTTTGTTTTATTTGAGACGGAGTCTCGCTCTGTTGCACAGGCTGGAGTTTGGTAGCACGATCTCGGTTCACTGCAACCTGGCCTCCCCGGTTCAAGCTATTCTCCTGCATCAACTTCCTGAGTAGCTGGGACTACAGGTGTGCACCACCGTGCCCGGCTAATTTTTGTATTTTTACTAGAGACGGGGGTTTCATCATGTTGGCCAGACTGGTTTTGTTGTTTTTTTTGTTTGTTTTGAGATGGAGTCCTGCTCTGTCACCCAGGCTGGAGTGCAGTGGCGCCATCTTGGCTCACTGCAAGCTCCGCCTCCTGGGTTCATGCCACTCTCCTGCCTCAGCCCCCCAAGT
>NW_012116821.1:9326615-9336147 GCF_000951035.1 Colobus angolensis palliatus | reverse complement strand
GCGCCCAGCCCACCACTGTCTTAATAATACATTAGAATGTTCACTTTTACTAGCATAGTACCTTGTTTATTGATTCTGCCAGGGGCAATTTCTAAATTGAATAATAAGGTTTTTGAAAAAATGTTATAAATGTAATACGCCATTAGGAGTTTAGCACCTTGAAGGTTTATCTGCTGAGTTAATAATAAACATATGATACTAGTTATTACTGAGCCATTACTGATTTAAAGGACTAAGGCAATACAACCCCTATGCTCTGGGAAGATGATAAATTTGGGAGCAGAAAGTTCAAGTTCAGATTACCTTTGTTTCATCATTTTCTTCGGTGGTGGGAGAGAGAGATTCTGGTCTCAGTGTGATACTGATTTAGGTGGTCAGGAGTGGGGCAAGAATATTAGAAATCCAGCAGATGAAAATCCTTCAAATAAACGACCTTGTTACCCCCTGACCTATATAATCAGCATGGAGAAAACAGAAATAATTGCCCCGTGCAACCCAAATGTGTGAGTTTGAGGGAAGGGGGACAGAGGAATTCAATAACCAATAACCCACATGTACCTACTTTTTCCCTCTGAATATTTTACATTAGAAATGACAGAAGTGCCGGGCGTGGTGGCTCACGCCTGTAATCCCAGCACTTTGGGAGGCCAAGGTGGGTAGATCACAAGGTCAGGAGATTGAGACCATCCTGGCTAACACGGTAAAACCCTGTCTCTACCAAAAATACAAAAATATTAGCTGGGCATGGTGGTGGGTGCCTGTAGTCCCAGGTACTCGGGAGAATACCGAGAATGGTGTGAACCCAGGAGGTGGAGCTTGCAGTGAGCTGAGATGGTGCCACTGCACTCCCGCCTGGGCAACACAGCAAGACTCCGTCTCAAAAAAAAAAATGACAGAAGATTTGGGTTCCTTTCCCCCAATAAAATGAAAATCATGTTTTAGAAGAAAGTAATAGAATCAGCAGAAACCAGTGGCATATGTGTGGTGAAATTCATAGCGAGTATTGGGACAGACATGGCACATATGTTTTGATCCTCTAAGACTCAAACATTTGGTATTTCTTGAATTATCTTTGTGGACATAACGAAGTTTTCAAATGGCATATATAACAAAATATATTACATCCAAATTGATAGCCAATGATTTAATAACATTTAATATTAAAACAATTAAGACACATAAAATGTACAGCATCTATAGCCTGCAAATTCTTCCGGGGGTATTATGATCCTAGCTTCATTAAATAAACGTTATACTTATGGAAGCTGCATTTATTAGGCCTTGACATTAGATAAGTAAGTAAATTATTTCAGGTATCAAAGGGTTCTCTACTCTAGGCTGGAATAAGTGAATGTGCTTTCCCAATGCCTATGTTCTCAGATAATTTTTGCAGTGATGGAATTCGGCTCATATCAGCAGTAGAGAGAGGTGAGCAAGACCACTTAGTACCTAAATATAGGGCTGAGAATTCATGCAGCTGGCAGGAGAAGATGAGACCTCTTTGGAAGATGGCTCGGGTAGCTTTAATGTGAAAAAAGCTTCCAAAATTAAAAATGTTTAGTCATTGTAGCTACAAAATCAACAAAATAATAATGAAAGAAAAAAACACGGGGCCAGGTGCAGTGGCTCACGCCTGTAATCCCAGCACTTTCGGAGGCCAAGGCGGGCAGATCACGAGGTCAAGAGATCGAGACCATCCTGGCCAACATGGTGAAACCCCATCTTTACTAAAAATACAAAAATTAGCTGGGCATGGTGGTGTGCACCTGTAGTCCCAACTACTCGGGAGGCTGAGGCAGAAGAATTGCTTGAACCTGGGATGAAGAGGTTGCAGTGAGCCAAGATTGCGTCCCTGCACTCCAGCCTGGTGACAGAGTGAAACTTGGTCTCAAACAAACAAACAAACAAACATGTATTGAGCACCTCTGATTGAAAGCCTTGAGTCCTTTGGGGACTAAGAAACGGAAAAGCAAGGTCCCTGTCCTCATAGAGCCATTGTCTAACTGAGGAATCAATCACGAACACCGAAACTGTGACGTAAAGCAGAAAGAAGAGGCCCACAGTGTGGGCAGCATGGAGCTCGAAGAGATCAGGAGATTCCATGGAGGAGGGGCTGAGCAGGATTCTGACCCATGAAGGCTGGGCGAAGGGTACTCTGGGCAGGGAAAATTGCGGGCAGCAGCTGAGGCAGGAAACTGCAGGCCATATTTGGAAACCTATAAATAGCCCTTCTGAGTGAAAAACAGAGAGCACTGAAGTTAGAGGGAGGGCAGAAGTAACAGGTAAGGCCAGAGAGACAGGTGGTGAACAGATTGAGGCCTTCTTCCAGTCTGAGCCACACATCTTCTGAAACCTGGCAATCAGCCTGGTGCTTGACTATTTCATCGACTACACATGTGACCACTGGCAGCCACAAACCAAGAAGACCCTGATCCAAGAACTGGAGCTCTGCTGCTCTCCGCAAGTGCTCATCTCTCAGACTGCTTATCTCGGACTCAGTGACACAGTGGTAACCTGGAATTGGGAAGATGCCAGGAAGAGGGAGAGGGACAGAAACATAGAAATGTAACCAGTAACTGACCACTGCCCTCTACAGTCTTTTACCCCCACATGGCTTCCAGGAAGCCCAGTTTTTAGCTGTTGGGGGGGAATGCCTAATGATAGTAGAGCAGGGCCACATGTTTGTGTAGGCAAAGGAGAAACTGCCTTAACACAGCAAGGAATTTAACAAGGAATAAAACAAATGAAGAATTCTGATCCTGCTGGGTAACAAGAGATCATCCACAAGAGGCAACTGTTAATTTAAAATTTCATGGCATTGCTGAGGGCGGTGGCTCACGCCTGTAATCCCAGCACTTTGGGAGGCCAAGGTGGGTGGATCATGAGGTCAGGAGATTGAGACCATCCTGGCTAACACAGTGAAACCCCGTCTCTACTAAAAAATATAAAAAATTAGCCAGGCATGTTGGCAGGTACCTGTAGTCCCAGCTACTCCGGAGGCTGAGGCAGGAGAATTGCGTGAACCTGGGAGGCGGAGCTTGCAGTGAGCCGAGATCGCACCACTGCACTCCAGCCTGGGTGACAGAGCGAGACTCCGTCTCAAAATAAATAAATAAATAAATAAAACTTCATGGCCTTGATGCAATAGGGCTAATAGCCTCTGGATGGATTTCTCACCTTTGCACGTTTTCCCTTTTTTTTTTTTTTTTCTGTTTGAATTTCAATTAGTCTTAGCCTAACAGTGGCTTTCTTTTTTTTTTTTTTTTGAGACAAGGTCTTGCTCTGTCGCCCAGGCTGGAGTGTAGTGGCGTAATCTTGGCTCACTGCAACCTCTGTCTCCTGGGTTTAAGTGATTCTCCTGCCTCAGCCTCCTGAGTAGCTGGGACTATAGGAGTGTGCCACCACGCCTAGCTAATTTTTGTATTTTTAGTAGAGACGGAGTTTCACCATGTTGGCCAGGCTGGTCTCGAACCCCTGCCCTCAAGTGATCCACCTGCCTCAGCCTCTCAAAGTGTTGGCCACTGTGCTCGACCCAATAATGGCTTTTTATAGCCAACCAAAACACTTGGAATACACAAAAGCTCTAAAATAAGAAATACAGTGCTACTATGTTGTAAGCATTCAAGAGATCCTTGATAAGCACATAAAACCCCATGATAATGCCCTCATCAAAAATATGATTTCATTTTATTTATTTATTTTTGAGACAGTGTCTTGCTCTGTCACCCAGGCTGGAGTATGGTGACGTGATCATGGCTCACTGCAACTTCAACCTCCTGGGCTCAAGTGATACTCCCACCTCGGCCTCCTGAGTAGCTGGGACTATAGGCACACACCACCATGGCTGGCTAATTTTTTTGATTTTTTGTAGAGACAGAGTCTCACTGTGTTGCCCAGGCTGGTCTTGAACTCCTAGGTTCAAGTGATACCCCTGCCTTGGCCTTTCAAAGTGCTGGGATTACAGGCATGAGCTACTGTATCCGGCCAAAAAAAAATTTGTTTTTTTTCTTTTGAGATGGAGTCTGGCTCTGTCGCCAGGCTGGAGTGCAGTGGTGCAATCTCGGCTCCCTGCAACCTCCACCTCCTGGGTTCAAGTGATTCTCCTGCCTCAGCTCCCCCAGTAGCTGGGACTACAGGTGCCCACCACCATGCCTGGCTAATTTTTGTAGTTTTAGTAGAGACAGGGTTTCACCATGTTGGCCAGGCTGGTCTCGAACTCCTAACCTCAGGTGATCTGCCCCACCTTGGCCTCCCAAAGTGCTGAGATTACAGGCGTGAGCCACTGTGCCTGGCCAAAACTATAATTTTAGATGTGATGCAGAATTGACAACTGGCTCCCATTCCCTGCCTAGCCCCTAAACAGGGCGGGTAGAGGGAGATCTTGGAGGAAAAGGCATGTGAACTTGTTTCAGAGAGAGAAGAGGTGAGGGGTAAATCTCGTCCTAATTATTGGCCAACTAACTGGGACATTTCCCGAATCGTTAGTGTTATCCTGCAGCTTCTGCACTCAGAATTGTCCCCAGTAGCCCGGGCGCGGTGGCTCATGCCTGTAACCCCAACACTTTGGGAGGCTGAGGAGAGCGGATCACAAGATCAGGAGTTCAAGACCAGCCTGGCCAATATGGTGAAACCCTGTCTCTACTAAAAATGTAAAATGACCTGGGCATGGTGGTGCGTGCCTGTAGTCCTAGCTACTCTGGAGGCTGAGACTGAAGAATCGCTTGAACTGGGTAGGCAGAGGTTGCAGTGAGCCGAGATCGCACCACTGCACTCCAGCCTGGTGACAGAGCAAAACTCTGATTCAAAAACAACAACAAAAAAAGAAAACAGGATTTTTAGCCGGGCGTGGTGGCTCATGCCTATAATCCCAGCACTTTGGGAGGCCGAGGCGGGTGGATCACCTGAGGTCGGGAGTTCGAGACGAGGCTGACCAATATGGAGAAACCCCATCTCTACTAAAAAAAAAATACAAAATTAGCCGGGCATGATGGTGCATGCCTGTAAACCCAGCTATTCAGGAGGCTGAGGCAGGAGAATCGCTTGAACCTGGGAGGCAGAGGTTGCAGTGAGCTGAGATCATGCCATTGCACTCCAGGTTGAATAACAAGAGTGAAATTACGTCTCCCTCCCCCGCCAAAAAAAAAAAGATTGTTCCCAATAATATTTAACTTGGGGCCGACCACCACCACCAGGTGGCATCAGATCACAACTGAGTCTGGCATGAATTTATTTAAAAATTTTTTTGTAGAGACAGGGTATTGCTATGCTGCCCAGGCTGGTCTCAGACTCCTGGGCTCAAGTGATCCACTCGCCTCAGTCTCCCAAAGTGCTGAGATTACAAGCCTGAGCTGCTGTGCCTGGCCTGGCATGAATTTAGATAGGGCGGTTAACTCCCAAATTCCTCATAGCTAGCTAGACTGACCCACAATGGTCATTTTGTTGTTAACCCTGCAAGAAATTGTAACCTTCCACTTCATATGACTGATTTATTTGGATCTCAGTTATAATTACAATTACAATAGGATTTACTGTATTAATTTATAACCAATAATTGATGAAAGTACTCTCTTAGTAAACTAAAGGCCAAAGAACATTAAATTAGACATTACGCTAATTATTTTGTGATAATTATACATATATTATATATATAATATATACACACACACACACACACAGAGTGCTCGCTTTGGCAGCACATATACTAAAACTGGAATGATGCAGAGATTAGCATGGCCCCCGCACAAGGATGACACTTTTATTTAACTTGGCAAAAAAAAAAAATTCAGAAAACCAATACACACACACCCCTCATAGCTTGAATTTATTTATTTTTTGAGACAGGGTCTTACTCTGTCACCCAGACTGGAGTGCAGTGGTGCAATCTTGGCTCATTGCAACCTCCACCTCACAGGCTCAAGCGATTCTCCTACCTCAGCCTCCCGAGAAGCTGGGATTACAGACATGCACCACTACTGCCTGGCTAATTTTATTTTTTCTATTTTTGGTAGAGATGGGGTTTCACCATGTTGGCCAGGCTGGTCTCAAACTCCTGACCCCCAATGATCCACACTGCTCGGCCTCCCAAACTGTTGGTATTACAGGCATGAGCCACTGCACTCAGCCGAGTTTATTATATTACTGAAATTTTCAGGCTGGGCATGGTGGCTCATACCTGTAATACCAGCACTTTGGGAGGCTGAGACTGGAGGACCACGTGAGCCCAGGAGTTCAAGACCTGCCTAGACAATAAAGTGAGACCCCATCTCTACCAAAATTACACAAATAAGTTGGGCATGGGCGTGCGTGCCTGTAGTCCCAGCTACTCAGGAGGCTGAGGTGTGAGGGTTGCTTGAGCCCAAGAGGTCAAGGCTGTAGTGAGCTATGATCATGCCATTGCACTTTAGCCTGAGCAACAGAGTAAGACCCTGTCTCAAAAAAAACCCAAAAGAGACAAAGTAAAAATGAAGGCCGGGCATGGTGGCTCACATGTGTAATCCTAGCACTTCGGGAGGCTGAGGTGAGAAGATTGCTTTATTTAGCCCAGGAATTTGAGACCAGCCTGGGCAACATGTCGAAACCTCGTCTCTACAAAAACTTACAAAAATTAGCTGGGTGTGGTGGTGTGTGCCTGTAGTCCCAGCTACTCGGGAGGCTGAGGTGGGAGGATGGCTTGAGCCTGGGAGGTCGAGGCTGCAGTGAGCTGTGATCACACTACTCACTGCACTCCAGCTTGGGAGACAGACTCATACCCTGTCTCAAAACAAAAACAAAAACAAAAACAAACAAACAAAAAAAACAGGAAAAGATGAAAAAAGGTACTAGAAAAAAGTGAACTAGGGTAGGCGTGGTCGTTCAGGCCTGTAATCCCAGCACTTTGGGAGGGCGAGGCGGGTGGATCACTTGAGGTCAGGAGTTTGAGACCAGCCTGGCCAATATGGTGAAACCCTCTCTCTACCAAAAAAAAAAAAAAAAAAAAAAACATTTAGCCGGGCATAGTGGCACGTGCCTGGAGTCCCAGCTACTTAGGAGGCTGAGGCAGGAGAATTTCTCGAACTCGGGAGACAGAGGTTGTAGTGAGCTGAGATCACACCACTGCATTCCAGCCTGGGTGACAGACTGAGACTCTGTCTCAAGAAATACAGTGGAAGGAGTTAGTAAAATTTACCACTGGTAGCTGGGCACGGTGGCTCACACCTGTAATCCCAGCTCTTAAGGAGGCAGAGCCAGGAGGATAGCTTGAGCCTGGGAGTTCGAGACTTGCCTGGGCAATATAGTAAGACCCTATTCTCCACAAAAATAAAAAAAAAAAGAAAAAAGAAAAAGAAAAAAAAATTACCTCTGGTAAAACTAGTTCTTGGACCCTTCAAGGTGACTTATTATTTGTTTTCTGTCAATATCACCCTGTGTGTTATGTTTTTCAGGTAGGAGATGGCTTGGTGAGTAGGAATTATTTTCAGTTTCAAATAAATCTCATTTTGCTTTTCATTCCTCTGAAAATTAGCAATACAGGGATGAAAAGAATTGTGCCTGTCTTGCACTATTGTGCACTGTTCTTGCACTGAGAATAGTGCTTCACGTCACAAGCACTGTATGTGTTGCCATTATTAGTAACCTTTGCAGTGATGATTATGCTCATGGATCACCCAGACACACTCTCCCTCTTGCTGCCATCCCTGCCTCATTCACCCGTCTAAAACAGGTACTATATGTCAAACATGCACCATTCTGTGGCTACTCCTTGAATGGTTCACTGAACATTTTAGATGGCTTCACGCTTGCAGAGTTTTTTTTTTTTTGAGACTGAGTCTCACTCTGTCACCCAGGCTAGATAGCTTCCCAAGTAGCTGGGACTACAGGTGCACGTCACCAGAGTGAGACTCCGTCTCAAAAAATAATAAAAAACAAAAGTGACCCAAAAGAAAGGGGGAAGAGGCCGGGTGCGATGGCTCATACCTGCAATCCCAGCACATTGGGAGGCTGAAGGGAGGATCTCATGAGGCCAAGAGTTTGAGACCAGCCTGGCCAATATGGAAAAACCCTGTTTCTACTAAAAATACAAAAATTAGCCAAGTGTGGTGGTGCATGCCTGTAATCCCAGCTACTCGAGTTACTGAGGCATGAGAATCTCTTGAACCTGGAGGTGGAGGTTGCAGTGAGCTGAGATTGCGCCACTGCACTCCAGCCTGGGTGACATAGCAAGACCCTGTCTCAAGAAAAACAAAAAAAAAAGAATAGAAGAAGAATCTTAGTATTTGACAATATGGAATATAAGAGAAAAAATATATAATAAGGGAAAAGAAGGGTGTTACATGCTGATGAATGATAGAGCAAGAAGCAACTGAAAAAAATTGCTGGAATAGATGTATCAGGTTAAAAGATTTTAACATATACTTTTCAGAAATTGATAAATTGGAATTACAATTGTAAGTGACCATGCCCAGCTCAATTTTTCTCTTTTTGTCTTTATTTATTTACTTATTTATTTTGAGACAGGGTCCCACTCTGTTGCCCAGGCTGGAGTGCAGTGGCACAATCTCAGCTCACTGCAACCTCTGCCTCCCAGGATCAAGCAATCCTTTGACCCCAGCCTCCCAAGTAGCTGGAACTACAGGCAGGCACCACCATGGCTGGCTAATTTTTGCATTCTTTTGTAGAGACGAAGTTTTGCATGTTTCCAGTCTTGAATTCCTGGGCTCAAGTGATCTACCTGCCTCAGCCTCCCAAAGTGCTAGGATTACAGGCATGAGCCACTGCACCTGGCCTGTCTTTCTGATTTAAATTTCTCTTTGAGATAATCTTATTATTGGATCTGTTTAATCCAGTCTGAGAGTCTGTTTTCTAATTGGTGAATTTAATTAATTTTTTATTTATTATAATTCATTATAAGTACTTATTTCTGCCCTTTTTTATTCCATATTTGTCATTTACTACAGGTCTTGGTCTGTTTTGTGTTGCTATAACAGGATAAGGCTGGGTAATTTATCAAGAGGTTTATTTGGCTCAGGATTCTGGTGGCTGGAAGGTTCACGATTGGGTAGCTGCATCTGGTGAAGGCCTTAGGCTGCTTCCACTCATGGTGGAAAGAGGAAGGGGAATGGGAGTGTGCAAAGAAATCACAAGGCAAGAGAGAAAGCAAGGGAGAGAAACCAAGGAAGCTAGACTCTTAACAACCCACTTTCTGGAAAACTAACTCATTCCTGCAAGTGTGAGAATGAGCTCCTGGGAGAGCATTAATCCATTCATGAGAAATCCACCCCCATGACCCAAACACTTCCCACTAGGCCCCACCTCCCAACACTGCCACATTAGGAATAAAATTTCTTTCTTTCTTTCTTTTTTTTTTTTTTTGAGATGGAGTCTTGCTCTTGTTGCCCAGGCTAGAGTGCAATGGCCTGATCTCAGCCCACTGCAACCTTTGCCTCCCGGGTTCAAGCGATTCTCCTGCCTCAGCCTCCCGAGTAGCTGGGATTACAGGCACCCACCACCATGCCCAGCTAATTTTTTTGTATTTTTAGTAGAGACGGGGTTTCAC
>NW_012116821.1:9317536-9324305 GCF_000951035.1 Colobus angolensis palliatus | reverse complement strand
AAAAAAAAAAAAAAAAAAAAGAGAGACGGGGTTTTACCATGTTGGCCGGGCTGGTCTCAAAATCCTGGCCTCAAGCGATCCACCTACTTCCCAAAGTGCTGGGATTACACGCGTGAGCCACCACGCCCAGCCAAGAAGCTAGAATTTGAACCCAGATCTGTTTATTCCGTTGGTTATCTCCCACTGTTTTCAAAGAGAATCCGATCCCAAGAAGCCCACAGTATAGTGGGAAAGACACAAATAATCTCATTCTATGGTTTATCTTTGTATCCAAGGCAGTGCTATGCACATAGTAGTAACACTTAATAAATATCAATGAAAAGAAGGCATGAACTTATCCTGGTTTCTTACTTCTTTTTCTGTTTTTTTGTTTGTTTTTTTTTTGGTTTTTTAGACAAGAGTCTCACTCTGTCACGCAGGCTGGAGTGCAGTGGCGTGATCTCGGCTCACTACAACCTCCTACTACAGCCTCCCAAGTAGTTGGGGCTACAGGCACGTGCCACCATGCCCAGCTAATTTTTGTTTGTATTTCTAGTAGAGATGGGGTTTCACTGTGTTAGCCAGGATGGTCTCGATCTCCTGACCTAGTGATCCGCCCGCCTTGGCCTCCTGAAGTGCTGGGATTATAGGCGTGAGCCACTGCGCCTGGCCTCTTATTTTTCTGTTGATGGTTTCTAAGTCAGGGGAATCACAATCTGGTAAGCTAAAGCAGCAAAGAGGATTGTTAAGGAAACACAAATTTGGAGTCAAAATAGAAAGAGCCTATGTCACACAGTGATTTTCTTCCTCTGCACAGCTACTGTAACAGGTCATCTGTCATTTTGCAAAAACGTCCATTATAAACCAGGGCTACTTTCATTTTGTATGCTTTATCTTTCTAATGTATTTAATAAAAAGCCATTAAGGAATACAAAAATATAATTTTAGTATTATTTTCTCCTTCCTGTACTCAGTTTTATAATGCTGATGTTGAACATAATGGAGCAAGCAACTATATGTAACTGTAGAAATTATTGCTAGGAATTTACATATGAAATACACACCTTTTACTGCCTTTAGTTGGCTTTGTTAACCAGGTTATAAATAGTACAGTTGACACACCAGAAATGGAACGCACTTTTTGATGAGCACAGGCTATGAATGGAAGAAGTGCTCAACACAGTGTTTAATTTGGAAAGCTTTCATTAGAACTAGCTAAAAGAGAAAGTGGTTTATTTCCTAATCATAGCCTTGCTTAAGAATTCAATCATATAGAAAGGCTTATGGAAAAGCTTTCTAAAAACAGACATTTATGCTACAATTTGGGTAAACAAGTGATACATCTAGTTTATAAACATATGTTGATGGTGTTGGTGGTCACTTTCAAGAAAATTGAACTTTGGGAGGTCGAGGCAGGTGGATCACAAGGTCAGGAGATCAAGACCATCCTGACTAACGTGGTGAAACCCCGTCTCTACTAAAAATACAAAACTTAGTCGGGTGTAGGGGCATGCGCCTGTAGTCCCAGCTACTAGGGAGGCTGTGGCAGGAGAATTGCTTGAACCCGGGAGGCGGAGGCTGCAGTGAGCCGAGATTGTGCCACTGCACTCCAGCCTGGGCGACAGAGGGAGACTCCGTTTCAATGAAAAAAAAAAAAAAGAAAAAGAAAATTGAGCAGTTTAGATGAAATAATTTCCCTCTGTATATGTGTGGAGAGGCAAAGGAAGTCACAGGTCTAAGATATAAAATTGGTAAGTGCAGTTTATATTTATACCACTTTGAAAAGAGAAAGCTCATACTATGTCATTTTGCTGAAATCACATACTGGAATTTGAAATTTTGAAAACTATTTGAAGAACTTTATTGAGCTAGAACAAAAAGATGCCATTCATTTTGACTGCATGAACATAAAAATTATCATTAATAGGGCAGTATTTTTGCTGGTATTTTATATTGATGGAGGGCAAAAATTCAATAAATGTTACTATGCAGGCTGTTTCAATCATTATAAGGTATGGGCACAAAGGCTGGTGATGACTTTTGTAAATGACAAATACAAAATTTGCAGAAATCATTATATTTTTATAGGATGCAATAATTGGGTTTTCAAGCATTTGTTGTTGTTGTTTTTGCTGTGGCTGTGAAGCAACTATGACATAGATTTAACGCTGCTACTCATCCACATGACAGTAGAGGTGAGGGGACTACGGACAATTTTTTCTTCCCACACATTTGTTTTTAGCCATCTATATTTGCCTCAGTGTCCTGATACCATGGCGATAACTTAGCAACAGCTAGATACAAATTAAGGTAATCTGTCATACCAGCCTTTGATCATCAAAAGTTGGGAGGTAGGACACTTGGAAGGAAAAATATAGATGTTTAATGGCTTAAGAAAAAAGAAGCTTGATCTCTCTACTACCTGCTCTTGTCCATTTCTTCACCTCACTTTCTTTTTTCTTTTTTTTTTTTTTTTGAGACGGACTCTGGCTCTGTTGCCCATGCTGTAGTACAGTGGCTGGATCTCAGCTCACTGCAAGCTCCGCCTCCCGGGTTTACGCCACTCTCCTGCCTCAGCCTCCCGAGTAGCTGGGACTACAGGCGCCCGCCACGTCGCCCGGCTAGTTTTTTGTATTTTTTTTTTTTAGTAGAGACGGGGTTTCAACGTGTTAGCCAGGATGGTCTCGATCTCCTGATCTCGTGATCTGCCCATCTCGGCCTCCCAAAGTGCTGGGATTACAGGCTTGAGCCACCGCGCCCAGCCCTTCACCTCACTTTCATATATATCTGAAAAAAAAGATGACAATCTAAAAAAATTCCCAACCAACCCCAGTGTTAAAATTAATTAGATAAAACAAAATTTAAAGCTTTCTTAAATAGGGGAAAAACAATACACGTTAACCTTTCTTGAATAGGAACTAATGATCACAAAGGTACATAAAAAGTGCAGTGGCATGGTCTTGGCTCACTGAAACCTCTACCTCCTGGGTTTAAGCGATTCTCCTGTGTCAGCCTCCCGAGTAGCTGGGATTACAGGCACACGCCACCATGCCAGCTAATTTTTGTATTTTTAGTAGAGATGGGGTTTCACCATGTTGGCCAGGCTGGTCTCGAACTCCTGACCTCAGGTCATCGTCCAGCCTCGGCCTCCCAAAGTGTTGGGATTACAGGCGTAAGCCACCATGCCCGGCCCATAAAAAGTGTTTTGCAAAGACATTTCAAAGGGATTTTTCCATACTAATGGACATTCAATTTTTGTTGATGGTTGTTAGGAGGACAAAGTTACATAAAATATAAATACCTTTGAACTAGCAGACTTGTATGACATAATGGATTCTGCCATTTTAAAAGTCAACATACTATATAATGCCTTTCACTATCTTTATCATAATTTATATGCAAATCAGAGAAAGTAAAATAATATAAAAGGAAGAATATAACATTTGGAAAGTAAATAAAATCTTGGTTTTCAGGGCTATTGATTTTATTTCAAATACTTACCTATAAAATGGTAAAATACAGCCAGGCGTGGTGGCTCACGCTTGTAATCCCAGCACTTTGGGAGGGCGAGATGGGCGGATCACTTGAGGACAGGAGTTCAAGACCAGCCTGGCCAATATGGTGAAACCCCGTCTCTACTAGTTGAACAGAGATGGCTGCCTAACTTGTGTGCCGGCTGAGGTATGTGAATAGTGGCTCCCTGGAGTGCTGTGTTGAAGATTCTGAAGCTGAGTGCAGGGGCCCACGCCTACAATCCCAGCATTTTCGGAGGCCAAGGGGGGACGCTTGAGCCCAGGAGTTTGAGACCAGCTGGGGTGCCATAGGGAGACCCTCCATCTCAAATAAATAAAAAAATAAAGAGAGGATTCTGAGGGTTGGTAGGAAAAGGGCTGTGAATGATGAGTAAATGTCTGCTAGGACTGGGAGGGAAACTAGAGGGTAAAAGACTTGTTAAGTGAAATGGTGGGGGCAATGGATAGGAAGGAAGGTGAGCCCAGAGCACCCAAATATACTTCAAATTTGTTTTGTCTTACATTTGATATTAAAATGAATGTGAATCTTATGTTCAACTCCATAATATATGTTTGGAATGCCATAAAAGTTTTGAAAAATCATTTGTAGTTAAAGTACCTAATTTTAACTTTGTGGAAGAAAAATGTTGCTAGACAATGCACACGCCCCTTTTGCGGACTCCACAGCACCTGGCAGGCTGCTGCATATCCTTAGGGTCTCTAGATCCCATTTAGTGAAGCCCACACCTAGGGAATCACAGAAATAAAAATGTTTACATCTGTGTATGATAATGTAAGTTTCAGAGTTTCAGAGAAGTAACTTTTTTTTTTTTTTTTGGAGATGGGGTCTTGCTCTGTCACCCAGGCTGGAGTGCAGTGGCACAATCTTGGCTCACTTCAGCCTCTGCCTCCCAACTCAAGTGATTCTCCTGCTTCAGCCTCCCGAGTAGCTGGGACTACCGGCATGAGCCACCACACCTGGCTAATTTTTGTATTTTTAGTAGAGATGGGGTTTCATCATGTTGGCCAGGCTAATCTCGAACTCCTGACCTCAGGTGATCTGCCTGCCTTGGCCTCCCAAAGTGCTGGGATTACAGGCGTGAGCCACTGCGCCTGGCCCAGAGAAGTAACTGGATTGTCAATGGCAGAGCTGGGATTTGAAGAGTGCAACTCCCACCCATTATGTTTTGTTTTGTTTTTAGAGATGGGGTCTCATGTTGCCCAGGCAGATCTTGAACTGCCTCAAGTGATCCTCCCACCTTGGCCCCCTAAAGTGTTGGGATCACAGGCATTAGTCACCATGCCTGGCCAGAGCCTAATTTCTTCACAAAGACTGTCTACATTCTTCCAAAGTCCAGTACCAGGGTTCCTTGAGATTCAGGATTTGGCATTAAATTAATGATCTGAAAAAGGACTTTGTGGCCACAGAGGACCATATAGTAACTATTAAGTTGGCAATTTCAGTATTGTTAAAAATAACAACACAGTTTCTGTCTGGGGTGATGAAAAAGTTTTAGAAACAGATAGTGATGATGGTTGCACAACAGTGTGAATGTAGTTAATGCCACTGAATTGTACACTTAAAATAACAAAAATTGATCATTTATGCTATATATATTTTACTACAATAAAAAAAGCAAAAAAGTAAAAAATGATGGATTGGCAGTCTTTGAGCCTACTCTGACTTGGGAGGCTGCCTTAAAAAAAAAAAAAAAGATGGATCATGGAAATTTAGATTAATTAGATTAATTAAGGTAACAATTTTCCAAAATTTGATCTATATATTGAATACAATCCCTACCAAAATCCTAAAATACCAGCAGGCTCCTTTTTTTTTGTAGAAATTGACAAGATTGACAAGCTGATCCCAAAATTTTTATGGAACTGCAAAGAATCCAAACTAGCCAAAACAATCTTGAAAAAATTCTCTAGTGGGAGATCTGAGTAAGACTGATAGATTGTATCAATGTCGACATCCTGGTTGGAATATCACATTACAGTTTTGCAAGATGTTACCATTGGGTGAAACTGTACAGGGTACTGTATTATTTCTTTCCTCCTCTTTTTTTTTTTCTTTGAAACAGAGTCTTGCTCTGTTGCCCAGGTGGGAGTGCCTCAGCCTCAGCCTCCAGAGTAGCTGGGATTATAGGCGTGCACCACCAAGCCCCGCTAATTTTTGTATTTAAGTAGAGACCAGGTTTCACCATGTTGGTCAGGCTGGTCTCAAACTCCTGACCTCAAGTGATCCTCCTGCCTCAGCCTCCCAAAGTGTTGACATTACAGGTGTGAGCCACTGCGCCCGGCCTTTTTTTTTTTTTTTTGAGACAGGGATTTACTCCGTCGTTCAGGCTGGAGTGCAGTGGTGTGATCTTGGCTCACTGCAATTTCTGCCTCCCGGTTTCAAGCGATTCTTCTGCCTCAGCCTCCCGAGTAGCTGGGATTATAGGTATGCACCATCATGCCTGGCTAATTTTTGCATTTTTAGTAGAGATGGCGTTTCACCATGTTGGCCAGGCTGGTTTTGAACTCCTGACCTCAAGTGATCCAGCACGCCTGGCTGGACTACAGGCAATTTCTAAAACATTAAACATAAATATATCATATGACCCAGCAATCTTACTCCTGGAGATCTACTCAAGAGAAATAAAAATATTTGTCTGCACAAAGACTTGAATGTTCACACCAGCATTATTCAGAATAGGTAAAAGAAGCAATCCACATGCCAATCAACTGGCCAACATATCTTATATCTGTACAATGGAATACTATTTAGCAATAAAAAGGGAGGAAATAATGATACATGCTACAACACGGATAAAACTCAAATACATTATGCTAAGTGATAGAAAACTAGATGCAAAAGACTACATATTCTGTAATTCTATTTATAGATAATGTCCAGAAAAGACAAATCTATAGAGACACAGGGCAGATTGGTGGCTGAACAGAATTAAAGGTGGGAGTAGGGGTTGAGTACAAATGGGCACAAAGGATCTTTTTCTTTTTAATTTTTATTTTTTTAGAGATGGGATCTCACTATGTTGCCCAAGCTGGTCTTGAACTCCTGAACCCAAGTGATCCTCCCATCTTGGCCTCCTAAAGTGCTGGAATTACAGGCGTGAGCCACCATGCCTGGTCTCTTTTTGTTTTGAAACTGGATTGTGGTGATACTTGCACAACTTTGTAAATTTATCAAAACATTGAATTGTACAATTAAAATAGGTGAATTTTATGGTGTGTAAATTATACTTCAATACAGCTTTTTTTTTTTTTTTTTT
>NW_012116821.1:9315684-9316799 GCF_000951035.1 Colobus angolensis palliatus | reverse complement strand
TAGCCAGGATGGTCTCGATCTCCTGACCTTGTGATCCGCCCACCTCGGCCTCCCAAAGTGCTGGGATTACAGGCGTGAGCCACCGCGCCCGGCCCTAATACAGCTATTTTTAAAAAAGAATGCAATTAAAGCAATTCTAATCCTCAAAAAAATAGGAAGAAAGGAAAGAAAATCATGGTATAGAACTGCCTAAATAACTAGAAATCAGGAAGCTCACAACAAATTGGTCATACTCTATATACGTCAGTGGATTTAAGTTAGGAATTATCTGTAGTGGCCTTAAACCTAGCCCTTCAGAGCTCTGATGCAAGGTGGGGTGAGCTAAAGGAGGGGTACATTCCACTATCAGTTCTGGCCTCTTACCAGGTGACACCTCTTGTTAAATCACCTTTAGAAGTCTGTAATCTCCCTAATGGAAAGCCAGGACCCATTCTGAAAGAATAAAACAGTTAATATAAGGGATCAGGACTGAAGGCGGGAGAAGAGAAAGAGGTCAATGATTATCTTGTTAGAGTGCTTTGTGTTTTTAAAAGACAGTGCAAGTAGCTTTATTATTAATAAAACACAATTAACAATAATGGAAACTATTAATAATAATAGTATGTGCCCCTCAATTCAATTCAAGCCTTTATCATTAAAAAAAAAAAAAAAAGATGGCAATGTTGGGTAGGCCAGGCGTGGTGGCTCCTGCCTGTAATCCCAGCACTTTGGGAGGCAGAGGTGGGAGGATAGCTTGAGGTCAGGAGTTTTAGATGAGCCTGGCCAACATGGTGAAACCCTGTCTCTACTAAAAATACAAAAAATTAGGCAGTCGTGGTAATTCACACCTGTAATCCTAGCTACTTAGGAGGCTGAGGCAGGAAAATCACTTGAACCTGGGAGGTGGAGGTTGCAGTGAGCCAAGATCCTGGCAGTGCACTCCAGCCTGGGTGACAGAGCAAGACTCCATCTCAAAAATAAAAATAAAAATAAATGACAGGCTGGGTGTGGTGGCTTACACCTGTAATCCCAGCATTTTGAGAGGCTGAGGCGGAGGATCATTTGAAAGGACAGGACTTCAAGACTAGCCTGACCAACATGGTGAAACTCTGTCTCTACTTAAAAAAAAAAAAAAA
>NW_012116821.1:9306496-9314964 GCF_000951035.1 Colobus angolensis palliatus | reverse complement strand
CAATGTCACTGATCATTTATTTTTAGGTGTGACTGGATAGCCACATTATATAAGCAAGAGAACCCAAGAGAATTTGGTGTTATCAAGTAAAATATACAAGGTTGGTTGGGCATGATGGCTTTGGGAGGCTGAGGCAGATGGATTGTTTGAGGTCAGGAGTTTTAGACCAGCCTGGGCAACATGGTGAAACCCCGTCTCTACTAAAAATACAAAAAAAAAAAAAAATTAGCCAGATGTGGTGGCGCATGCCTGTAATCCCAGCTACTTGGGGGGCTGAGACACTAGAATCACTTGAACCTGGGAGGCAGAGGTTGCAGTGAGCCGAGATTGTGCCACTGCACTCCAGTCAGGGTGACAGAATGAGACTATGTCTCAAAATAATAATAATAATAATAATAATAATGAAAATAAAAATTACAATGCTGGCAGGACCCAGAGGCTCATAGCTATATTCCCAATGTTTTGGGAAGCTGAGGCAGGAGGATTGCTTGAAGCCAGGAATTCAAGACCAGCCTGGGCAACAAAGTAAGACCCTGTTTCTACAAAAAAATAAAAATAAAAAAATTAGCTGGGCAGGGTGGTTTATGCTTGTACTTCTAGCTACTCCGAAGTTACTCAGCTATATCAAATGAATTAAAAACAAGCCAACTCAATCGATCACTGACTGTGCTTGGGTGAAGGTGTGGCAAGTCTTCTCCAGATTGAGAAAAAGTCCTTACAGATTCTAAAGACAATTCTTGGAGTTTCTATTCGTCATAACAACAGGATTTCAAAGTGTGAAAACAAATGAATAGGCAGGAAAGGATCTTCCTAAAACTAATAACTCCAGGAAGGTGTCTGAAAAGAGTTTTCTGAAAAGCAAGGTTCTCCTTATTATTGATGAACCTGCTGATTAGCTGGAGTCTTACAAAAAAAAAAAAAAAAAGTAGCCGGGCACAGTGACTCACACCTGTAATCCCAGCACTTTGGGAGGCCGAGGTGGGTGGATCACGAAGTCAGGAGTTCGAAACCAGCCTGGTCAACATGGTGAAACTCTGTCTCTACTAAAGATTAAAAAAAAAATTAGCTGGGCATGGTGGCACATGCCTGTAATCCCAACTACTCGGGTGGCTGAGGCAGGGGAATCTCTTGAACCCAGGAGACAGAGGTTGCAGTGAGCTGAGATCGCACCATTGCACTCCAACCTGGGCGACAGGGTGAGACTCCATTTCAAAAAAAAAGTATATATATGTGCGTGTATATATAGTGTATATATATACACATGTGTATGTATGTGTGTATATATATACACTTTGGCTGCAATTTTGTTGACTAAACACAAGCTCCCCTTAGGGCAGAAAGGAAGGATAAAAGTGGAAAACAATAGAAATGTATTTATTCCCACTAAACTGTACACTTAAAAATGGTAAATCTGGCGTGGTGGCACATTTCTCTAACCCCAGCTACTTGGGAGGCTGAGGCAGAAGAATTGCTTAAACCCAGGAGATGGAGGTTGCAGTGAGCCAAGATCACACTATTGCACTCCAGCCTGGGCAACAAGAGTGAAACTCTGTCTCAGAAAAAAAAAAAAAAAAAAAAGGTAAATTTATATGTACATTTTACCAAAATTAAAAAAAGATATCACAAGAAAACTCAAAAAACAAAAACCACAAGCTCCCAAGCCTGCTCGTTCATTTTATTTATTTATTTTTTTGAGACACAGTCTCACTTTGTCGCCCAGGCTGGAGTGCAGTGGCACGATCTCTACTCACTGCAACCTCTGCCTCCTTGTTCCAGCAAGTCTCCTGCCTCAGCCTCCTGAGTAGCTTGCCACGCCGTGCCTGGCTAATTTTTTATATTTTTAGTAGAGAAGGGGTTTCACCATATTGGCCAGGCTGGTCTTGAACTCCTGACCTCGTGATCCACCTGCCTCGGCCTCCCAAAGTGCTAGGATTACAGGTGTGAGCCACCACGTCTGGCTTGATATTGTTCTTATGTCAGAGAACAATTTTTCTTAGTTGGAGAATTTAAAAGAAGAGGACTTAGTGGGCCAGGAAACTGCTTTGTCAAACTGTTTCTGGGGAGACAGAATTGAAACGTTTAGAAAAGTATGGCTCTAGGGGTGGGAATAAGAAAGAGTAGTCAGAGAAGAGGACTCTGAACTGGCTGGGCATGGTGGCTCACACCTGTAATGCCAGCACTCTGGGAGGAGTTTGAGACCAGCCTGGCCAATGTGGTGAACTCCATCTCTACTAAAAATGCAAAAAGTTAGTTGGGCGTGGTGGCAGGTGCCTGTAATCCCAGCTACTTGGGAGGCAGAGGTAGGAGAATTGCTTGAACCCAGGAGATGGAGGTTGCAGTAAGCCGAGATTGTGCCACTGCACTCCAGCTTGGGTGACAGAGCAAGACTCTGTCTCAGAAAGAAAAAAAAAGAAGACTCTGAACTGAGGTGGTCACAGGCACCCAGGGACAGGCTGCAACATGAAATGCTACAGCAAGCGCAGGGCAGAGTGCAGGGCCACCGCTAGAGCTGCTCACAAATTCCAGTGAGGACACCAGCAGTGAGTTTTGTTTTTTGGTTTTTGAGATGGAGTTTTGCTCTTGTTGCCTAGGCTATAGCGCAATGGCCTGATCTCAGCTCACTGCAACCTCCACCCGCCAGGTTCCAGCCATTCTCCTGCCTCAGCCTCCCAGGTAGCTGCGATTACAGGTATGAGCCACCATGCCTGGCTAATTTTGTATTTTTAGTAGAGATGAGGTTTCTTCATGTTGGTCAGGTTGGTCTCGAACTCCTGACCTCAGGTGATCCGCCCGCCTCAGCTTCCTAAAGTGCTGGGGTTACACGTGTGAGCCACCACACCCGGCAGCTGTGAACTTTTGAGAAGGCTTATCAGTAGAGCAGTGCAGCAAGAGGCCTGATGCATTTGTTCAGCAAGTATTCTTTGCGTACCTAAAATGTGGTGCTGTTCTAGATAACGGGGACCTGCTAGTGAATGACCGATTGTAGGAGGTAAGGAGTTAGTAGACTGTAAGAAGGTTTGCTGGTAAAGCTGGGGGAAAAAATGGAGGTGGAAGGATAAACAGGGTGAAGTAAGAAGTTTTATTTTAGGTACAAGGAAAACTGAACACATTCGCAGCCAGCAGAAGAGACACTGAAGATTCAAGAATAGAGACATGAAGGAGGCAGGAGGCAACAGACTTGAAATCTTTGGGGAAAAAAAAAGAAAGAAAGAAGAAGGAAAGAAAGAGGCACTACTTGGAAACCCTCAGGTGGGAGGTGTGGTGGAAGGACAAACCAGTCAATCAGAGGTAATTTTCTCTGCCAGCTTCTGCATCTGTAAATGGGGGATAATACCTACTTCCTAAAGTGTTTGTGAGGGTTAAAACAAGTGAGTATATTTAAGGCCTCTAGCAGAGTGCCTGGGACGTGAAAGCCTGCACTAACGTAGCCTTTAGTATCCTTTTTTTTTTTTTTTTGAGATGGAGTTGTGCTTTTGTTGCCCAGGTTGGAGAGCAATGGCACAATCTTGCCTCACCACAACCTCTGCCTCCCGGGTTCAAGAGATTCTCCTGCCTCAGCCTCCAGAGGAGCTGGGATTACAGGCATGCGCCACCATGCCCAGCTAATTTTGTATTTTTAGTAGAGATGAGGTTTCTCCATGTTGGTCAGGCTGGCCTCAAACTCCTGACCTCATGTGATCTGCCCGCCTCCACCTCCCAAAGTGCTGGGATCGCACGTGTGAGCCATGGCGCCTGGCCAAGTATACTTAACAAAGAAGAAACGAACAGGAGGAGAGTGCAGGTGAGTTCATGGGCCTGGAGTGAGTAGTGAGTGGGGTTTGCAGGAGCCAACTGGCAATGTGGGGGGTACTAGGCAGAGGAAAGCAGGACAATGGCTAATGAATGAATTCTTCCCTCTAGCAGGAAACTGGGGATGGGGAAAGCTGGAGAGGGGGCAAAGGAGACATTCTGGAGCCATTAATTCTACTTACTGCCTCCATTAGCCACACCCAGGCATTAGCAGGCTGAGAGGTGTGATTGAGGAATGTCTCAGTGTCCCAAATTTCTCCTTAGGGATTGTCTGAAACTATAAGAACTTCATATGTGCTAAGAAATAAATATCCCTGAAGAAGGGGCAGGGAGAAAGGCTATCGGTCTTTTATTTTGGAGTGAACTAGCCAACTTGTTAGGTTCTGTAAAAGCCTGCCAGGATGCTGAGGAAGTGAGAATTCTGCTAAGTGGGGCCTGAGGAAGGAGGCCAGCCACCCCTGTAGGGGAGGCAGAGCTCTGTCACTCAACAGGCAGCAGGGGGTTACTGCTCCCAGGGATCCAGGAGCCAGGGAGTCAGGATGGCAAGGTACGGGAGATGGGATAAAGGACACGAGAACAGCTGGGAAGATGACAGGGAGGTAGGAAAGGTCCTGAAGAAAGCAGCAAGGCAGGTGTTGAGACAGAAAAGTCCAGGGTTACATGTCACATCAAGGAGAGCTGTAATCCTTTAGGTCATGCAGAGGCAGCTTGGCAGGAAGTTTGCCATTAAGCTCTCGGCATTCCTTCAAGGCCTCTCTTTGGGTTTCACCTTCCCTCCTCCCTGAACCTCACATAGTATCTTTGCTATTTAGACAGTCAAGAATAGTAAACTTTCAGAAAATAAAACAAACCTGGAAAGACTTTCATAATTATCTTGTTTAATCTCTTTTTTTTTTTTTCCCCCACAGTTGGCTTTCAGGTCAACTTTTGAATCTCATTTTACAGATGAGAAAATTGAGGCTCAGAGGGAAGTGACTTGTGCAAGGTCATACAGCAAACCAGATGCTAACGCAGAATGAGAGGCACCCTAGGATCCTGCCTGGTGCCCTGCAGTGCCCGACCATCTGCTTAGCAAAATGTACCGTTTGCTGGAGTTTCTGCACATTCAACCAGCACACCGAACGCAAAGCATGACTCTTCTTTGTGGAAGTTAATGATTAAAACCTAGTCTGATCTAAAGCATCTTATCCATGGTTACTAATTAAGCCAGTTTCAGTGAAAGAAGGCATTTCAAACAGAAGAGTGTTCTCTTAAGCTAAATCTATAGGCCTTAAATTATAGTGGCATAAACTGTACAATTACGATATTTCGAGTACACTTAAAATATTTTATAATACAATACATTAACCTCTGTAGCTTTACATTTTCTCTTCATTGCATGCCACATGTTGGGCCCTGATAAAATTATTTTGTAACTTTTAGGGGAGGGCTTTAACTAAAATAACTTCATTTAGTGTTTGAGTGAACTAGGTAATAAAATCTGTTTGCTGTGTTCGCTGTCTCCAGATAGGGCTGTAATTACACCACATGAGGAAGAAAGGTAGCTGAGTTTCAATCTAGATCATTTATGTAAACTCAGCCTTCTTGTCAACGGTGTTCTCAAATTGCATGAGTGCAAACCTCAAAAATCATCTCCTATGAACCACACAGAGAGAGTGTCTGATTGCAGGCCTGTCAGATTGCTTATATTCTTTCTGTAATTGGATGTCTGTGGTTCAAGACCAAAATTTGACATTCTGAGGTTAAAAGAACACTCTCACCAATGAATTCTCTAGTACAAAAATTCTGTTTCTGAAACTCGTAAAAATTAAAATATTCCTTAAACCAAAGTATTACAAATGAATATATTTCACTTGAAAAAAGCTCCTTTCTCCTTAAAAAAAAAAAAAAAAATTTGGTTCTTTGAAATGTGTTTGAAAAAAAAAACTGATCTTCTAGAAAGAAAAACAGACTATTCCTAATATAACTAATTTAACATTTAATAACATTTTAATCTCCTACTTCAAATATTTGGCAACTTTTCAGCAATTTCTCCAAAAAGACATTATAAAAACCATAAAGCACAAAGTATATTCATACTACATTATAAATCCAGAGACATGGGGCCAGGTGCAGTGGCTCACACCTGCAATCCCAGCACTTTGGGAGGCCAAGGCAGGTGGATCACTTGAGGTCAGCAGTTCGAGACCAGCCTGGCCAACACAGTGAAACCCCATCTCTACTAAAAATACAAAATTAGCCAGGCGTGGTGGCAGGCGCCTGTGATTCCAGCTACTCGGGAGGCTGAGGCAGGTGAATCGCTTGAACCCAGAAAGCGGAGGCTGCAGTGAGCCAAAACTGCGCCATTGCACTCCAGCCTGGGCAACAAGAGCAAAACTCCATCTAAAAAAAAAAAAAAATCCACAGACATAATTGCAAGACAACAAATAACACAGATTTTTCTTAATCCATTGAACTACTCTCCATTATGACAAATTGGTCACTAGTTTTTGATTTGACAGTCCTCCCTGGTTGGTATTGAGAGCGTTTCTCTTGACACCTGCAGCTTCCAGCTTGCTTTGTCCTTTCTAGAAGGAAAACCACAGGCCACCGCCCTGGCGCCATCCCCGGCTCGGTCCAATCAATAAGGACTTATTTCCTGTCCATTTGCTGAGGTCACAGGAGCGAATCTCATTAATTATTTCTGTGACTGCAGCCTCAAGTGTGCTTCTGGCGTGACAAGTGAAAACTGCTTGACCTTTTTTTCTTCTAATTTTGTTTGTAGCAGTTCCAAAAAGCAAGCAGAACTCATTTAGCAATGTGATAAAAGGAAGGAAAAATGCATATGTTTTAAAAGTCATTAATGCTTCATGAAAGCTCTCCCCATCACCTCATTCCCTAGGATTTTCAGCTAACAATAGTGTCTTTTTAATTTGATGTCATGAAAATCTGGTCACAGCAAACACAATGTTTTCTAAAGCAGATCTGGCCTCCGAGGGAGGAAAGCTCTCCAGGGCCTCCAGTGCCTTGTTTCCATGGTAACGACACAGGTCAATAGCTGAAGTCACACCTTTGCCAGCTTTGATTCTTTCTCGCAACTGTTAAGAAACAAATGCACAATAAAAGTCAGTTTTAAAGGTACGCTGTAAGCACCACAATTAAATTGGGGAGGGGGGATGGAAAACAAAGAAAGGGAGAAATAGTATAGATGGAGTATTTCTGTTACGTTATTTTCTGGAAAGAGGACATAATTTCCCAATGATCTTCAGGCACTCATTCCCTAAGGCTGCTTGGTGCCTGTGCTCCAGAGCAGCACAATAGGTTCCAATCAGCCTAATTACACCTCCTCCTGACTCCCATCCCTTAATATCTTGAAATGTGCCATGCTGGGGGATGGCAGTAAGAAGGCGGAGGGCATTTACATCTCTGGCATTTTGAATTCAGCAGGCTGATATTCTTCCCTTTTTTCTTTTTTTTTGAGACGGAGTCTCGCTCTGTCGCACGGGCCAGATCTCAGCTCACTGCAAGCTCCGCCTCCTGGGTTTACGCCATTCTCCTGCCTCAGCCTCCCGAGTAGCTGGGACTACAGGCGCCCGCCACCGCGCCCGGCTAGTTTTTTTGTAATTTTTAGTAGAGACGGGGTTTCACCGTGTTAGCCAGGATGGTCTTGATCTCCTAACCTCGTGATCCACCCATCTCGGCCTCCCAAAGTGCTGGGATTACAGGCTTGAGCCACCGTGCCCGGCCCTTTTTTCTTTTTTCTAAAGAGATGGAGTCTCGCTCTGTCGGCCCAGGATGGAGTGCAGTGGTGTGATCTTGGCTCACTGCAACCTCCACCTCCCGGGTTCAAGCAATTCTCCTGCCTTAGCCTCCCAAGTAGCTGGGACTACAGGCATGCACCACCACACCCAGATCATTTTTGTATCTTTAGTAGAGATAGGGTTTTGCCATGTTGGCCAGGCTTGTCTCGAACTCCTGACCTCAAGTGATCCGCCTGCCTAGGCTGCTCAGAGGGCTGGGATTACAGGTGTGAGTCACCGCACCTGGCCAGCAGCCTGATATTCTTACGTGAGGAAGGCTTCACTACTATCTTAGTTAATAACTTTTTTTTAACACCATATGTTGACACACTAGTCCATATGAAAATTCAAGAAAGACACATAGTATTAGATCTGAATGCTATTTTTTTTTCTTTTTTTTTTTGAGGTGGAGTTGCACTCTGTTGCCAAGCTGGAGTGCAGTGGCATGATCTCGGATCACAGCAACCTTCGTCTCCCGGGTTCAAGCGACTATCCTGCCTCAGCCTCCTAAGTAGCTGGGACTACAGGTACATGCCACCACGCTCAGCTAATTTTTATATTTTTGTATTTTTGGTAGAAAAGGGGTTTCGCCATGTTGGCCAGGCTGGTCTAGATCTCTTGACCTCATGATCCCCCTGCCTCCGCCTCCCAAAGAGCTGGGATTACAGGCATGAGCCACTGTGCCTGGTCTTTTTGTTTTGTTTTGTTTGTTTTTTTTTGAGACAAAGTTTCACTCTGTTGCCCAGGCTGGAGTGCAGTGACATGATCTTGTCTCATTGCCACCTCCACCTCCCGGATTCAAGCAATTCTCCTGCCTCAGCCACCTGAGTAGCTGGGATTACAGGCGCCTGCCACCACACTTGGCTAATTTTTGTATTTTTGTAGAGACGAGGTTTTGCT
>NW_012116821.1:9296762-9298511 GCF_000951035.1 Colobus angolensis palliatus | reverse complement strand
GTCTCACTCTATCACCCAGGCTGGAGTGCGGTGGTGCGATCTCGGCTCACTGCAAGCTCTGCCTCCCCGGTTCACGCCATTCTCCTGCCTCAGCCTCCCAAGTAGCTGCGACTACAGGCACCTGCCACCACGCCCAGCTAATTTTTTGTATTTTTAGTAGAGATGGGGTTTCACTGTGTTAGCCAGGATGGTCTCGATCTCCTCACCTTGTGATCCGCCTGCCTTGGCCTCCCAAAGTGCTGGGATTACAGGCGTGAGCCACTGTGCCCAGCCATGTCTGGCTAATTATCTAAGTCAGCAACCCAGAAGTCTTCATTCCCCACATCTGGTTAGGCACAGGGGCAGTCCCAGGGTTGCTTATTCACAACTGAACTTTCTGGCTCCCAGAGATTGGGTGTAGCCAGGTGACAAGTTCTGGTCTATGAGTTGTGAATGGGGATGCCACTTTGGGGCTGCAGCATGTAACTGTCCTGTGAGTCCCTATAGAGCTTTCCCTCTTGCATAGCTACCAGCCCACACTGGAGATGCTCCTTGGCCTGGATCCCTGAGTGACTGTAATGAGCACCACAGTGCCTTGCCCATCTGTGGCAGCGGAGGTTGTGAGATTATCTGTAGCCATTTTGATTGATGCAGTCAGTGAATCCTAGTCTTTCCATCTCTTCAGAGTTCTCAAGTTTATCCTCTACTCCTCATTCCCATTGCCAATACATTAGTTCAAGCCATCATCATCTCTCGCCTCAGTTAATTTTTGCAATCACTTTCTAAAGAGTCTTCCCACCACCCGTTCTGCACTCCTGGACTCTATCTACTATGCTGCCAAGGAGAGCTTAATAAAATGCAAAGACCATCTTGCTTAAACCCTTCCAATAGCCTTAAGAGAAAAGTCTAAGCTCTTTCACGAGGCATTTAAGTCCTTTGCCAAGCTAGCTCTTGCTTGGCCTCACTTTTCTACCCTTTCCCTCCTTTATTTATTTATGTATTTTTTGAGACAGGGTCTTGCTCTGTCACCCAGGCTGGAATGCAGTGGTGTGATCTCAGCTCACTGCAACTGCCAGTTCCCCGGCTCAAGTGATCTTTCCACCATAGCATCCCGGGTAGCTGAGATGACAGGCACACACCACCATGCTTGTTTAATTTAAAAAACTTTTTGTAGAGATGAAGTCTCACTATATTGCCCAAGCTAATCTCAAATTCCTGGGCTCAAGAGATCCTCCGGCCTCAGCCTCCCAAACCTTCTCCCCTTTAATTATAGGGGAACCAACTGCAGTTCTCAGAGGTAACCTGGTCTACCATCTCCCCCTGGGGCTGTCCTCCCCCACCCCAACAAGCTCTTCAAATTCCACCTGGGTAGAATGCACTCAGCTAGGATGATGGCCCTAAGGAGCTAGTTGCCCCTCTTCTTCTGGGCACCTGGAGTACCCCCTGTGCACCATGACCAATATGGTTTCACCATGTTGGTCAAGCTGGTCTCGAACTCCTGACCTCAGGTGATCTGCCTGCCTCAGCCTCCCAAAGTGTTGGGATTACAGGCGTGAGCCACTGCACTCCACTTAGTGTTGTATTTTAATTCTCCATTCACTTATCTATGACATCATGAGACTTCAAGCTCCTTACTGTATAATGCATGAAACATGAATCAATAAAATAAATAAGCTGATTTATTCTTCTAATTATACAGTCAAGAGAATAGAGGTCCAGAGAAACTCAGTGACACAAGATCATAGATGGAGGCAGGCAGAGTAGAGATCA
>NW_012116821.1:9294597-9295862 GCF_000951035.1 Colobus angolensis palliatus | reverse complement strand
CCTGGGTTCAAGCAATTCTCCTGTCTCAGCCTCCCAAGTAGCAGGATTGTAGGTGCCCGCCGCCACACTCAGTCAATTTTTATATTTTTAGTAGAGACTGGGTTTCACCACATTGGTCAGGCTGGTCTTGAACTCCTGACCTCAGGTGATCTGCCCACCTCAGCAGATCAAAGTGCTGGGATTACAGGCATGAGCTACTGTGCCCGGCCTTAACTGTTTTCAGTTCTAAGTGGGGATAATATAAGTCCCTTGTCGGACTGTTGCGGGGACTACATAACACTGCACAGAGTGCCTGACAGTGCCTAAATTACAATAGATGCTCAGATGACTTAGTTTCCCTTCATCAAGCCATTAGCCATTACCAAGAAAGTCATCCCACCCACCAAGACCAAGTTTATTTTGGCTTGATATACAATAACCTCAAAGCTAGCTGGACTTGGATCAGAGGAGTCTTAAGGGAAGGAAGGAAGGAAGGAAGGAAGGAAGGAAGGAAGGAAGGAAGGAAGGAAGGAAGGAAGGCAGGCAAGCGGGAGGGACAAGGAAGGAAGGAAGGAAGAAAGGAAAGAAGGGAGGGAGGGAGGAAGGGAGGGAGAAAAAGAAAGCAACCTGCCCTATTTTCTTTCCTTCTTTTTTTTTTGAGATGGAATCTTGCTCTGTTGCCCAGGCTGGAGTGCAGTGGCGCGATCTCGGCTCACTGCAAGCTCCTCCTCCCGCGTTCAAGCCATTCTCCTGCCTCAGCCTCCCGAGTAGCTGGGACTACAGGCACGTGTCACCACACCCGGCTAATTTTTTGTATTGTTTTAGTACAGTCAGGGTTTCACCTTGTTAGCCAGGATGGTTCTCGATCTCCTGACCTTGCGATCCACCTGCCTCGGCCTCCCAAAGTGCTGGGATTACAGGCGTGAGCCACCGCGCTGGGCCAAGCTCCAATATTTTCATTACCTCTTGTCCAAATCTATATTAGGCAGGCCAACATTCTCCTCCTGTTCTAGACTTCTAGGTTGGCACCTTTAGGTATGTAAATGTCTGCATGACTAGATTAGATGTTTAATTTATGAGTATTAACTGAGTATTTATTCTTTGTAAAGAGTAGAATAAGCCTTCTTTGTTTTGTGGATCAAGAGTTAATCAAGGGATTGCTGGGTGCGGTGGCTCACTCCTGTAACCCCAGCACTTTGGGAGGCCTAGGAGGGTGGATCACTTGAGGTCAGGAGTTCGAGACCAGCCTGGCCAATATGGTAAAACTCCATCTCTACTAAAAATAC
>NW_012116821.1:9288701-9290227 GCF_000951035.1 Colobus angolensis palliatus | reverse complement strand
ACCTCTGCCTCCCGGGTTCAAGTGATTCTCCTGCCTCAGCCTCCTGAGTAGCTAGGATTACAGGCATGCGCCACCACACCTGGCTAATTTTGTATTTTTAGTAGAGATTGGGTTTCTCCATGTTGGTCAGGCTGGTCTCGAACTCCCGACCTCAGGTGATTCGCCCGCCTCGGCCTCTGAAAGTGCTGGGATCACAGGTGTGAGCCACGACGCATGGCCAATTTTTGTATTTTTTTAAGTAGAGATGGGTTTTCACAATTTTGGTTAGGTTGATCTCAAACTCCTGACCTCAAGTGATCCGTCCACCTTGGCCTCCCAAAGTGCTGGGATTACAGGCGTGAGCCACCACTCCCAGCCTAGGCTAAGAAATTTGTACTTTAAAAAATTGTTCAATATTTTATTATAAATTATTTTCAAAGTACAGAAAACTTGAACCATGGCCCTAGGCTGAATTTGACCCTGTGTTCTCATAAATGAAGTTTTGCTGGGGAATAACCACATCCATTCATATGAGCATTGTCCATGGCTCCTTTTGTTTTATAAAGGCAGAGTTGCAGAGTTGCATAGTTGCCCCAGAGGCTGTATGGCCCGCAAAGTGTAAAATATTTACAGTTTGGCCTTTACAGAAAAAGTCTGCTGACTCAAGTACTAGTGCTATGAATGACCATAGATTCTCTACTTAGATTCAACAATCACAACAATTATTAGTATTTTGTCATTTTTGTTCTATCTATATGTGTCTGTGTGTGTGTTTTCTGATCCATTTGAAAGTAAACTGCAGGTAGTGATATGCTAGTAAATTAGTTTTCTTGGGGGACAAAAGTCCACATTTGCAGATTTTTGTGGTATAAATACTCCCATTATGGCTGATTTCAAGCTGCCAAGGGTGGTGGAGTCACACAATTCTTGAAGATTTAACAATAAATAGCCTGTGAGTCATTAGGACTTGGTTTGGGCACATCATTGGCTGCAGGATGCTTCACCCTTGTTTTGACATGCATCTCTTGAGAACATTGTCCTACATAAACACAATACTATTGTCACAGCTAGGAAAGCTAACTAGAAAAACTAATTACAGAATTCCCAGCCGGGCGTGGTGGCTCACGCCTGTAATCCCAGCACTTGGGAGGCCATGAGGGTGGATCACTCGAGGCCAGGAGTTCGAGACCAGCCTGGTCAACATGGTGAAACCCCATCTCTACTAAAAACAAAAATTAGCCAGGTGTGGTGGCGTGCACCTGTAATCCCAGCTACTTGGGAGACTGAGGCAGGAGTATTGCTTGAACACGAGAGGTGGAGGTGGCAGTAAGCCAAGATCATGCGACTGCACTCCAGCCTGGGTGACAGAGTAAGTGAGACTGTCTCAAAAAAAAAAAAAAGAGCGCATTCCCTATTTATTTTTCATTTGTTCCTCAAGTTTCTAATTTTTAAAAATTTACACGTTTTCTTTTTATTTTGTTGAGAAGTCCCTATTTTTTTTTTTTTTTTGAGATGGAGTCTTGCTCTGCCACCCAGGCTTGAGTAAA
>NW_012116821.1:9282244-9287234 GCF_000951035.1 Colobus angolensis palliatus | reverse complement strand
ATATAAATTTTTTTTTTTTTTTCTGAAACAGCCTCACTCTGACATCCAGGCTGAAGTGCACTGGCACAAACTCGGCTCAGTGCAACCTCCGCCTACTAGGTTCAAGCGATTCTCTTGCCTTAGCCTCCCAGGTAGCTGGGATTACAGGCGTGTGCCATGATGCCTGGCTAATTTTTGCATTTTTAGTAGAGATGAGGTTTCACCATATTGGCCAGGCTGGTGTCAAACTCCTGACCTCAAGCGATCCTCTCACCTCGGCCTCCCAAAGTGCTGGGATTACAGGCATAAGCCACCGCGCCTGGCCATATTTATACTATTCTAACCATACTTTCAACTGGTTGTCTTTGCAACAATCAAATTAAAACCAACAGGCATTTATTGGACACCTATATAACCTAGGCATTTGGTATATGCTGGAAATACAGAGAGGAACACAGTTACTGCCTCCCAGGACCACCTGTTAGGTAGTAACAGGCCTGTACAACAGAGAGGGTTAAGTAGAACAATGAAGGAATGGACCCATGACCTTAGTTCTTTTTTGTTCTTTTTTTAAATAAGCCTTTATTTTGGAGACAGAGTCTCATTCTGTCACCTAGGCTGAAGTGCAGTGGCAAGATCATAGTTCACTGTAGCCTCAACCTCCTGGGCTAGAGCCATCCTCCCACTTTAGCTTCCTGAGGAGCTGGGACTACAGGCACGTGCCACCATGCCTGGCTAATTTTTGTAGAGATGGGTTTTGCCATGTTGCCCAGAGGCTGATCTTAAACTCCTGGGATCAAGTGATCCTCCTGCCTCAGCCTCCCAAAGTGCTGGGATAACAGGTGTGAACCATCACAACCAGCCATGACCTTGGTTCTAACAGCCATAGATAAAAGACCACAATTTTTTTAAAGTTCTTTTTTTACTTTTTGAGACAGAGTCTCACTCCATCACCTAGGCTGGAGTGCAGTGGTGTGATCAAGGCTCACTACAGCCTCAAATTCCAGCCTCAAGCAATCTTCCCACCTCAGCCTTCTGAGTAGCTAGGACTACAGGCATGCATCACCATGCCTGGCTAATTTTATTTATTTTTATTTTGTGGACATGAGCATGGGGGGTGGTCTCACCATGTTGCCCAGGCTGGTCTTGAATTCCTGGCCTTAAGTGATCTTTCCATCTCGGCCTCCCAAAGAGCTAGGATTACAGGCGTGAGGCACTGCACTCAGCCTAAAAAAGGCATTTCCATTCCTGCCTTCATCTACATTTTGAATGGGCAAAGTTCAAGCTGATGCATAGACAGAACTTTCCAAATCTTCAAGCCCTTATGGCTTGAAGATCACTGTAGTCATAAACAGCACAATAAATACGAAAGGTGAATTAACAGTCAGTGTTTAATTTCTCTGATATAGCACTTTAGGGCACTAATATAATTAAATCTCTAATTAAGTCAACTAAATAATTGTATAAGTGCAGTATCACCTGAAATGAATTAAGTCCAAATCCCCTGCTAGGGGATCCAATTAAAGATATTAACAAAGAGAGAAGAGGATACAAAGTACTTAAAATTAAGTGCATTATTATTTAACATTTATTAAACACCTTTTGAATGATACATGTTGCTCTTACATAAAAGACCCTCTTGAGAAAATCATCGATGTCTCTGAAAACTATGTAGTTCAAAAGTTCTAAAAGTTCTGTGAAAATATTAAAGAGAAGGCCCTGGCACGGGGTCTGAGTAGTCTTAGGAGAAGTGGAGGCAGCAGCCACTTCTACCCAAGGAAACTAGAGAAAGACTTTAAGACTTAGGAGAGGCCAGGAATGGTGGCTCACACCTGTAATCCTAGCACTTTGGGAGGCTAAGGCAGGAGGATTGCTTGAGCCCAGGAGTTTGAGACAAGCCTGGGCAACACCGCAAGACCCCATTAAAAAAAAAAAAAAAAAAAAAAGAAAAGACTTAAGAGAAACCCCAAGTACAATCTTACCTTCCCACCTTATTTAGCAGGAGAGGATACTGGGATGAGAGAGGCTAAGTGATGCAGACAAGAGTCCAAAGTGAGTTTATGAAACAGCCTGTTTCATTGCTGTACATCCACAGCTCTCCCACTCTATAGCACTGGAAAAGGTTTGGAGATAAACTCTAAGTTTTCTTTCGCCCAACTAAGCAAAGGGATTCAGCTTTTGTTTAGCTTCTGGTTGTCCTTCCTTTTCTAAGACTACCCATGTCCCCATTTTAAACATAATATAATACTCTAAGACAAGTAACCGTGTAGCACCCCAGTAAGCCCTTTCTCACTCACTGTGCCTGACACTACTATCAGGCGTTGCTCTTCTGCTGTGGCCTCTCTGTCTTCCTCCTCACTCTGGATACCCAGCCCCCAGCCTAGAGCACCTTTACACCTTTACAAAGGTATCTACTCACTTCCTTCCTGCTCTGGAATGGAATGCACATAACATCCTTCCCAGCTACTGAAGACTGTGAGGAATCTCAGAGATAGGAGATTCAGCTGACTCATGTCTTCAAACACAGGACAAAATAGTGTCCTATTTTGTATAGGCACAGTGACTCCTGCCTATAATCTCAGTACTTTGGGAGACTGAGGCAGGTGTATCACTTGAGATCAGGAGTTCAAGATCAGCCTGACCAACATGGTGAAACCTCATCTCTACTAAAAAAAATACAAAATTAGCCAGGCGTGGTGGTGCATGCCTGTCATCCCAGCTACTTGGGAGGCTGAGGCAGGAGAATCACTTGAACCTGGGAGGCAGAGGTTGCAGTGAGCCAAGATCGTGCCATTGCACTTCAGCCAGGGTAACGAGAGTGAAACTCCGTCTCAAAGCACATAAATAAATAATAATTTTAAAAAAGGGGACAAAGGAGCATTCTGAAACACAGACCAGTGAATTTATGGAGAATTTATGGCAAAACTTCAAAAAGGGTTATTAAATGGTTTGTGGGCTCTAGAAAAAAAGGCAATGGTGGTGGTGGCCCCAGGATAAGTGGGTCATAATGAGCAAGTCACAATAAAACACACACACACACACATACACACCACACTCTTTTCTTCTTTTTTAAAAAATGTGGTCACTTGGCTGATAGCTTCAGAAACAGGATAGAGTGGCTGAGCACAGGGGCTCACATCTGAAATCTCAGCACTTTGGGAGTCCGAGGCAGGCGGATCACGAGGTCAGGAGTTTGAGACCAACCTGGCCAACATGGTGAAACCCCTTCCCTACTAAAAATACAAAAATTAGCTGGGCATGGTGGCGCGCGCCTGTAGTCTCAGCTACTGGGGAGGCTGAGGCAGGAGAATTGCTTGAACCCGGGAGGCGGAAGTTGCAAGGAGCTGAGATTGCGCCACTGCACTCCAACCTGGCAACAGAGTGAGACTCTGTCTCAAAAAAAAAAAAAAAAGATAGAGTAACTTTGGATTTTTGAAGTTTAGTCCTTCATTAAAAAGGCAGAGAAATGGGGTACAGGTCACAGTATGGTAATATAGATTTGAACATGTAAAATAATTATTCCTAGAAAATGTTTAGTAGTGGATTTATATTGAACAGGAAAACAGGCCAGGCGTGGTGGCTCACAGCTGTAATCCCAGCACTTTGGGAGGCTGAGGCAGGCAGATCATGAGGTAATGAGATCAAGACCATCCTGGCTAACATGGTGAAACTCTGTCTCTACTAAAAATACAAAAATTAGCTGGGCATGGTGGCGTGCACCTGTAGTCCCAGCTACTTGGGAGGCTGAGGCAGGAGAATCGCTTGAACCTGGGAAGCGGAGGTTGCAGTGAGCCAAGATCGAGCCACTGCACTCCAGCCTGGTGATGGAGTGAGACTCTATCTCAAAAAAAACCAAAAAAACAAAACAAAAAAAACGCTTAGAAGAAGAAAACAATCTCTAGTGTCATCTACCAGAACTTAATGCTTGGTGTCTTCTTCTTATCACATTTCTATGCATTACTTGAATGAAGATGAAGAAGAAATGCATATTAAATTTTAATTTTCAGATGTCACACAGCCAAGAGAGATAGGTAACACATGGATAGTATCAAAATTTTAATGGTTTTGATATGTTGAACAAAAGACTTATAGTAGCCAGTAAAACCTAACAGGGATAATTATATAGTTGTATATTTAGGTTTCAAAAATTAATTGTAAAAGTGTAACCTGCAGTTTGGCAGTGACTCATGAAAAATGTTGAGAATCTTTGATAATCACATTCTTGGTATCAGCCAAGGCTGTGATGTAGGTACAAAAATATGCAAATGCAAACTTTGGCAGCATCAGCAGGTATACATGTCCAAAACACAGGCAGGAATGGTCTCACAGCACACTGACGGTCAACTTATGTTTAGAAAACTATGTTCAGTCCTGGGGGCCATGAGTCAAGAGGGGCACTGGCATGATAGATTGGGTCCAGTATTAGGATGAAGAAGGATTTGGAAACATGTCACCTAAGGAATGTTTAACCTGGAGGAAGGGAGGATACAAAAGCCATCTTTAAATATCTAAAGCAATTAAATAGAAGAAGGAACAGTCCTGTTCTATGTGCTTCAGGGGACAGAACAAACAGCAACAAGGTAAAGTTTCTGGGAAGAAGATTTCACTTATAAATAAGAAAAGAACCTTCGAATGACTAGAGTTGTCTAACAACAGAATGATTATTTTTGACAAGCTGTGAGTTCCCTATTATTGGAAGCCCTCAGTGACTGGATGACCACATGTAGGAGAAAATATGACTGAAACTCTTTGCCAGTGTGAAAGGTGGGAAGAAGCTGCCTCCAAAGGTCTACCCAAGCCCAAGATTCTAGCTGACAGTGCTTAACTGAAAGGTCTTGACAGCTTCTGAGTGGCAAGATTTGGTACAAAAGGAAAAGCTACAATTTTCTAATACAATAAACTGTGAAATGCATTGCAAACAACATAAAAGCATTCCTTTTTACTCAGAGTTAGAAATTATTTGCAAGAGTCTATAGGAAAAAAATTCATTGATCTTTTTTTTTTTTTTTTT